>NC_053390.1:513942851-514187117 GCF_905171765.1 Bufo bufo | reverse complement strand
ACATTGAAGGTACTGATAGTGTCATTCAGAAAAATCTAAGACACACGCTACCGTGCAGATAGAAGTCTGATTCTGTGATTAAACCTTAACCTGTCACACAGTGCAAAAAAAAACAGGTCTCACATTTCTATTCAAGCGAATCTGTACTGTTTTAGCTGGTCAAGTTATTTGTAGCGACCGTAAAAGCCCTTTTTTTTTTCTGGGTTGAAAAACTATTCCCAAATTTGCCATTCTCAAAATAACCAGTTTCTGGTATTTGAGGCCTACTTGAAATCTATCCCAAAAAGGATATCTTACATTGAAGGTACTGATAGTGTCATTCAGAAAAACCTAAGACACACGCTACCGTGCAGATAGAAGTCTGATTCTGAGATTAAACCTTAACCTGTCACACAGTGCAAAAAAAAACAGGTCTCACATTTCTATTCAAGCAAATCTGTACTGTTTTAGCTGGTCAAGTTATTTGTAGTGACCGTAAAAGCACTTTTTTTTTTCTGGGTTGAAAAACTATTCCCAAATTTGCCATTCTCAAAATAACCAGTTTCTGGTATTTGAGGCCTACTTGAAATCTATCCCAAAAAGGATATCTTACATTGAAGGTACTGATAGTGTCATTCAGAAAAACCTAAGACACACGCTACCGTGCAGATAGAAGTCTGATTCTGAGATTAAACGTTAACCTGTCACACTGTGCAAAAAAAAACAGGTCTCACATTTCTATTCAAGCAAATCTGTACTGTTTTAGCTGTTCAAGTTATTTGTAGCGACCGTAAAAGCCCTTTTTTTTTTCTGGGTTGAAAAACTATTCCCAAATTTGCCATTCTCAAAATTGTGGTGAACGGGAACAATGAGGAAAACATCTAATAAGGGACGCGGACGCGGACGTGGACATGGTCGTGGTGGTGTTAGTGGACCCTCTGGTGCTGGGAGAGGACGTGGCCGTTCTGCCACAGCCACACGTCCTAGTGTACCAACTACCTCAGGTCCCAGTAGCCGCCAGAATTTACAGGGATATTTGGTGGGGCCCAATGCCGTTCTAAGGATGGTAAGGCCTGAGCAGGTACAGGCATTAGTCAATTGGGTGGCCGACAGTGCATCCAGCACGTTCACATTATCTCCCACCCAGTCTTCTGCAGAAAGCGCACAGATGGCGCATGAAAACCAAGCCCATCAGTCTGTCACATCACCCCAATGCATATCAGGGAAACTGTCTGAGCCTCAAGTTATGCAGCAGTCTCTTATGCTGTTTGAAGACTCTGCTGCCAGGGTTTCCCAAGGGCATCCACCTAGCTCTTCACCAGGGGTGGAAGAGATAGAATGCACTAACGCACAACCACTTATGTTTCCTGATGATGAGGACATGGGAATACCACCTCAGCATGTCTCTGATGATGACGAAACACAGGTGCCAACTGCTGCGTCTTTCTGCAGTGTGCAGACTGAACAGGAGGTCAGGGATCAAGACTGGGTGGAAGACGATGCAGGGGATGATGAGGTCCTAGACCCCACATGGAATGAAGGTCGTGCCACTGACTTTCACAGTTCAGAGGAAGAGGCAGTGGTGAGACCGAGCCAACAGCGTAGCAAAAGAGGGAGCAGTGGGCAAAATCAGAACACCCGCCGCCAAGAGACTCCGCCTGCTACTGACCGCCGCCATTTGGGACCAAGCACCCCAAAGGCAGCTTCAAGGAGTTCCCTGGCATGGCACTTCTTCAAACAATGTGCTGACGACAAGACCCGAGTGGTTTGCACGCTGTGCCATCAGAGCCTGAAGCGAGGCATTAACGTTCTGAACCTTAGCACAACCTGCATGACCAGGCACCTGCATGCAAAGCATGAACTGCAGTGGAGTAAACACCTTAAAAACAAGGAAGTCACTCAGGCTCCCCCTGCTGCCTCTTCTGCTGCTGCCGCCTCGGCCTCTTCTGCTGCTGCTGCCGCCGCCTCGGCCTCTTCCTCTGCCTCTGGAGGAACGTTGGCACCTGCCGCCCAGCAAACATGGGATGTACCACCAA
Organism: Bufo bufo; assembly: GCF_905171765.1. Lineage (NCBI taxonomy): Eukaryota > Metazoa > Chordata > Amphibia > Anura > Bufonidae > Bufo > Bufo bufo. The sequence continues at coordinate 514,185,102 of NC_053390.1, read as the reverse complement.
CACCACCACCTGCGTCACCAAGCATCTCAACCATGTCACACGGCAGCGTTCAGCTCTCCATCTCACAAACATTTGAGAGAAAGCGTAAATTCCCACCTAGCCACCCTCGATCCCTGGCCCTGAATGCCAGCATTTCTAAACTACTGGCCTATGAAATGCTGTCATTTAGGATGGTGGACACACACAGCTTCAAACAGCTCATGTCGCTTGCTGTCCCACAGTATGTTGTTCCCAGCCGCCACTACTTCTCCAAGAGAGCCGTGCCTTCCCTGCACAAACAAGTGTCGGATAAAATCAAGTGTGCACTGCGCAACGCCATCTGTGGCAAGGTCCACCTAACCACAGATACGTGGACCAGTAAGCATGGCCAGGGACGCTATATCTCCCTAACTGCAAACTGGGTAAATGTAGTGGCGGCTGGGCCCCAGGCGGAGAGCTGTTTGGCGCACGTCCTTCCGCCGACAAGGATCGCAGGGCAACATTCTTTGCCTCCTGTCTCCTCCTCCTCCTACTCAGCTTCCTCCTCCTCTTCTTCCACCTGCTCATCCAGTCAGCCACACACCTTTACCACCAACTTCAGCACAGCCAGGGGTAAACGTCAGCAGGCCATTCTGAAACTCATATGTTTGGGGGACAGGCCCCACACCGCACAGGAGTTGTGGCGGGGTATAGAACAACAGACCGACGAGTGGTTGCTGCCGGTGAGCCTCAAGCCCGGCCTGGTGGTGTGCGATAATCGGCGAAATCTCGTTGCAGCTCTGGGACTAGCCGGTTTGATGCACATCCCTTGCCTGGCGCATGTGCTAAATTTGGTGGTGCAGAAGTTCATTCGCAACTACCCCGACATGTCAGAGCTGCTGCATAAAGTGCGGGCCGTCTGTTCGCGCTTCCGGCGTTCACACCCTGCCACTGCTCGCCTGTCGGCGCTACAGCGTAACTTCGGTCTTCCCGCTCACCGCCTCATATGCGACGTACCCACCAGGTGGAACTCCACCTTGCATATGCTGGACAGACTGTGCAAGCAGCAGCAGGCCATAGTGGAGTTTCAGCTGCAGCACGCACGGGTCAGTCGCACTGTGGATCAGACACACTTCACCACCAATGACTGGGCCTCCATGCGAGACCTGTGTGCCCTGTTGCGCTGTTTCGAGTACTCCACCAACATGGCCAGTGGCGATGACGCCATTATCAGCGTTACAATACCACTTCTATGTCTCCTTGAGAAAACACTTAGGGCGATGATGGAAGAGGAGGTGGCCCAGGAGGAAGAGGAGGAAGAGGGGTCATTTTTAGCACTTTCAGGCCAGTCTCTTCGAAGTGACTCAGAGGGAGGTTTTTTGCAACACCAGAGGCCAGGTACAAATGTGGCCAGACAGGGCCCACTACTGGAGGACGAGGAGGACGAGGATGAGGAGGAGGTGGTGGAGGATGAGGATGAAGCATGTTCACAGTGGGGTGGCACCCAAAGCAGCTCGGGCCCATCACTGGTGCGTGGCTGGGGGGAAACACAGGACGATGACGATACGCCTCCCACAGAGGACAGCTTGTCCTTACCTCTGGGCAGCCTGGCACACATGAGCGACTACATGCTGCAGTGCCTGCGCAACGACAGCAGAGTTGCCCACATTTTAACGTGTGCGGACTACTGGGTTGCCACCCTGCTGGATCCCCGATACAAAGACAATGTGCCCACCTTACTTCCTACACTGGAGCGTGATAGGAAGATGCGCGAGTACAAGCGCACGTTGGTAGACGCGCTACTGAGAGCATTCCCAAATGTCACAGGGGAACCAGTGGAAGCCCAAGGCGAAGGCAGAGGAGGAGCAAGAGGTCGCCAATGCAGCTGTGTCACGGCCAGCTCCTCTGAGGGCAGGGTTAGCATGGCAGAGATGTGGAAAAGTTTTGTCACCACGCTACAGCTAACTGCACCACCACCTGATACGGAACGTGTTAGCAGGAGGCAACATTTCACTAACATGGTGGAACAGTACCTGTGCACACCCCTCCACGTACTGACTGATGGTTCGGCCCCATTCAACTTCTGGGTTTCCAAATTGTCCACGTGGCCAGAGCTAGCCTTTTATGCCTTGGAGGTGCTGGCCTGCCCGGCGGCCAGCGTTTTGTCTGAACGTGTATTCAGCACGGCAGGGGGCGTCATTACAGACAAACGCAGCCGCCTGTCTACAGCCAATGTGGACAAGCTGACGTTCATAAAAATGAACCAGGCATGGATGCCACAGGACCTGTCCATCCCTTGTGCAGATTAGATATTAACTACCTCCCCTTAACAATATATTATTCTACTCCAGGGCACTTCCTCATTCAATACTATTTTTAAAATACTATTTTTAATTTCATTTTACCATTATATTGCGGGGCAACCCAAAGTTGAATGAACCTCTCCTCTGTCTGGGTGCCGGGGCCTAAATGTGTGACAGTGGCCTGTTCCAGTGGTGGGTGACGTGAAGCCTGATTCTCTGCTATGACATGAAGAAAGATTCTGTGCTGACATAAGGCCAGATTCTCTGTTACGCGACCACTCTTCTCTGCCTGGGTGCCTGGGCCTAAATATGTGACAGCGGCCTGTTCCAGTGGTGGGTGACGTGAAGCCTGATTCTCTGCTATGACATGAAGACAGATTCTGCGCTGACATAAGGCCAGATTCTCTGTTACGGGACCGCTCTCCTCTGTCTGGGTGCCGGGGCCTAAATGTGTGACAGTGGCCTGTTCCAGTGGTGGGTGACGTGAAGCCTGATTCTCTGCTATGACATAAAGACAGATTCTGTGCTGACATAAGGCCAGATTCTCTGTTACGGGACCGCTCTCCTCTGTCTGGGTGCCAGGGCCTAAATGTGTGACAGTGGCCTGTTCCAGTGGTGGGTGACGTGAAGCCTGATTCTCTGTGTCACGGAACCATGAACCAGACGTACAAGAGAGATAAGAGATAAGTGAAAATAAGAAGGCTTTATTGAAAATAAAGCTGTAAAGCAAAAGTCCAAACGGATGGTGAAACCGAGCAGAGTCTTTGCGAAGCCAGAGGTCAGGAACCAGAAGGGTAGTCAGACGAAGCCAGGATCAGGAACCAGCAGGGTAGTCAGACGAAGCCAGGATCAGGAACCAGCAGGGTAGTCAGAGGAAGCCAGGATCAGGAACCAGCAGGGTAGTCAGACGAAGCCAGGATCAGGAACCAGAAGCAGCAGCAGTCTTAGAAGCATGTGAACACAAGAGGACCAAGCAAGGAACTGAAGCCACAGACCTCCTATATATATGAGCTAGGCATCCAGCTCCTCCCAGGGGAAGGAGGAGCCGCAGGGTGGAAGGCTACAAGAAACCCAGAAACCAAGATCGCCGCCAGCACATGTCAAACGAAGGAGAGCAGCAAGCAGGTAAGACCATGACAGTACCTCCCCCTCAAGGGCCCCTCCTCCGCGGAGCACAAAACGGTTTCTGAGGGAAGTGTGCGTGGAAGGCTCGGAGCAAGGCAGGAGCATGGACATCTGCGGAGGGAACCCAGGAACGCTCCTCTGGACCATAACCACGCCAATGGACCAAAAACTGCAACCGACCGCGGACCAGGCGTGAGTCCAGGATATTGCTCACCTCATATTCCTCACGATTGCCCACTTGGACCGGACGAGGCCGAGGAACCGAGGAAGTGAAACGATTACACACCAGTGGCTTCAACAGGGAGACATGAAACACGTTGGAGATCCGCATGCCAGGAGGATGCGCAAGGGCATAGGCTACCGGGTTTACCCTGCGAAGCACTCGGAAGGGACCAACAAAGCGAGGCGCCAGCTTGGGAGTGGGCACTCGAAGGTTGAGGTTGCGGGTGGACAACCTTACACGGTCTCCGACCTGGTAGGAAGGAGCAGGCGCTCGTCTGCGATCAGCCTGGAGTCTCTGGCGCTGCGCAGAGACCTCAAGGGACTTCTGGATCTGTACCCAAGAAGCACGTAGGACGGAAAGGTGATCCTCCACAGCCGGAATATCCTGGGGAGAGAATACCTCCGGTAACACGGCAGGTTGGAACCCATAATTGGCCATGAAGGGAGACGTCCCAGAGGAAGAGTTCACCGCCGTGTTCCTGGCAAACTCAGCCCAAGGCAGGAGGTCAACCCAATTGTCTTGGTGATCGGAGACATAGCAACGAAGGAATTGCTCCAAGGCCTGATTGGATCGTTCTGCGGCCCCATTGGACTGAGGGTGGTAGGCCGAGGAGAAGGAGAGATGAATCCCCAACTGGAAGCAAAAGGCGCGCCAGAACCTGGACACAAACTGACTCCCCCGATCCGACACAATCTCCTTAGGCAAACCGTGCAACCGGAAGACCTCCCTGGCAAAAATCGTGGCCAACTCTTGTGCAGAGGGTAACTTCTTGAGAGGAACACAGTGGCACATTTTGGAAAACCGATCCACAATCATGAGAATGACCGTATGGCCTCGGGATGCAGGGAGGTCCACAATGAAATCCATCCCCAGGTGTGACCATGGGCGCTCCCCGGTGGCTATGGGTTGCAGAAGGCCCAACGGAAGGTGCCGAGGGGACTTACTCTGGGCACAAACGGAGCATGCCGCTACATATGCGGCGATGTCGGAACGTAGGGAAGGCCACCAGAACAGACGTGAAACAGCCCAGGACAGTTGATTCTTTCCAGGATGCCCCGCGGTCTTGGAGTTATGGTAGGTTCGCAACAACCGAGTGCGCAACTCCTCAGGCACAAAACATCTGCCGTTGGGTCTCCCAGAGGGAGCACCAGATTGAGCCGCCAAAATCTGCTCACCCAGGGGAGAGGTCAGGCTGGTGCGAATGGCGGCCAGGATCTGATTCGGAGGTATGACCGAAGTCGGAATCGACTCCTCCCTGGACAGCTCGGAGTACTGCCGTGATAAGGCATCCGCCCTGATGTTCTTGGAACCGGGTAGGTAGGAGACCACGTAATTAAAACGTGACAAGAACAGACCCCATCTGGCCTGACGTGGTGTCAATCTCTTGGCCTCAGAAAGGTAGGTCAGATTCTTGTGGTCCGTCAGGATGAGAACCGGAACCACCGAACCCTCGAGCAAGTGCCTCCATTCTTTAAGGGCCTGCACGATGGCCAATAACTCCCTGTCACCAATCTGATAGTTGCACTCCGCGGAAGACAGTTTCCGGGAGTAAAACCCACAAGGAAGCAGAGGACCCTCTGGTGTTCTACGCTGAGACAGAAGGGCGCCTACTCCCGTCTCATACGCGTCCACCTCGAGGACAAAGGGCAACCCAGGGTTGGGATGCGACAGAATCGGAGCCGACACAAAGGCGGACTTTAGGGCCTCAAAAGCTCGGATGGCCTCGAGCGGCCAGACCTGGGAATTACTGCCCTTCCTGGTCAGATCCGTGAGAGGCTTGGCCAGCATGGAAAAGTCCCTGATGAACTTCCGATAATAATTGGCGAAGCCCAAAAAGCGCTGCAGGGAACGAAGACCACTGGGCTGGGGCCACTGTAAGACAGCCGAAACCTTCTCAGGATCCATGGAGAACCCCTCAGCGGAAATGATGTAACCTAAGAAGGTTACCTGGGATCGGTGAAATTCGCATTTCTCAAGCTTACCGAACAGCTTGTTCTCTCGTAACCGTTGCAACACTCGTCTGACATCCAGAATGTGGGCCTCCATGGATTCAGAATATACCAAGATGTCATCCAAATAGACTACCACACACTGCTGCAACAGGTCACGGAAAACATCGTTGATGAATTCCTGAAAGACTGCGGGCGCATTGCACAACCCAAAGGGCATAACCAAGGATTCGTAATGACCGGTCCTGGTGTTAAACGCGGTCTTCCACTCATCGCCCGCCTTGATCCTTACCAGGTTATATGCCGCCCTCAGGTCGAGTTTGGTAAAGACCGTGGCCCCTTTAAGGCGATCGAACAGCTCGGAAATCAAGGGTATCGGGTAAGCGTTCTTGATCGTGATGCGATTGAGACCCCTGTAATCGATGCAAGGCCTTAACTCACCGCCCTTCTTTTTCACAAAGAAAAATCCAGCCCCTGCCGGGGACGAAGATTTGCGAATGTGTCCGCGTGAAAGCGCCTCCCTCACGTACTCCTCCATGGCCTCATTCTCCGCTACCGACAGTGGATAGACTTTGCCACGAGGAGGAACGGCACCAGATTGTAACTCTATGGCACAATCGTATGGGCGGTGCGGAGGTAGGGCAACCGCGCGCACCTTATCGAATACATCCCGGTACTCCTCGTATTCAGGAGGCAACAGAGAGTCCGAGGAAGTACACAGCAACTTGACAGACCCATGGAGCAACTAGCCCCACAACGGGGGTGACCACGAGAGGATCTCGACCGATCTCCAATCGAAAGTCGGATTATGCTTCTGGAGCCAGGGGTACCCCAAGACCACCGAGTAGTGTGGAGACGAAATAACCTGGAGGCAGACCGACTCTCTGTGAACGGCACCAATGGCTATCCCCACTGGAAGGGTCTCATGAGTCACGTGTGGCGGCAGAAGGGGTCTGCCGTCTATCGCCTCAAGAGCCAGTGGGGAACCTCGAGCCTGCAGAGGAATGGAATTGGCGGCAGCGAACACACTATCAATGAACAAACCACCAGCACCAGAGTCCACCAACGCCTGGGTCGTCACCGAGCCCCCGAAGCAGGAGAGGACAACAGTGATCAGTGGTTTGTCAACACGGGAAACCGGGGACGAGGAGACTCCACCCAAGATCTGCCCCCGACAGGATCTCAGGGTACGAGCGTTTCCCGGACGGTTCGGACATGCCAACCGAAAATGCCCACCGAGACCACAGTACATGCATCGGCCCTCGCGTCTCCGGAGTGCCCTCTCCCCCTCGGACAGGCGAGCAAACCCCAGCTGCATGGGTTCACCCCCAGACAAGTCATCCCCAGGAGGCGTGGGAGGAGAGGGAGGCACGGGTGGGACAGCAAACGTAGGCACCAATCTGTTAGAAGACCTCCGCAGGTTCTCCTTAAAGGAAGGTCTCTCCCTGAGTCTGGTGTCAATCAAAATCAGGAAAGAAATAAGAGACTCGAGCTCAACTGGTAGGTCCTTAGCTGCAACCTCATCCTTCAAGGCATCCGAGAGACCATGAGAGAAAGCAGCGACCAGAGCCTCATTATTCCAGCCCACCTCTGCTGCCAGGGTACGAAACTCAATGGCGTATTCAGCTACGGATCGTGAACCCTGTCTGATGGACATAAGGAGCTTCGCAGCAGAGGCAGCACGAGCCGGCACATCGAATACCTTCCGAAGAGAAGCAACAAAACCGGAAAACTCGGCAACCACCGGATTGTTGTTCTCCCATAAAGGGCTGGCCCAGGCCAAGGCCTTGTCCGAGAGCAGCGAGATCAAGAAGCCCACCTTTGATCTCTCAGTAGGAAAGGCATGTGGCAGCAACTCGAAATAAATGCCCACCTGTTTAAGGAAACCTCGGCACTGAGTTGGCTCTCCCCCAAAGCGCTGTGGAAGAGGGGCAGAACCGGTCATACCCCGAAACACCGCAGGCGCAACAACAGGTGTCGGGGTAGACTCTGGCGCAACAACCGGAGCGGCAGTAGGAGCGAGCCCAGGAGCGACAACCGACCCATCGGCAACGGGAGCGAAATGAGCCGTGCGTTCAAGCAGGGTTTGCAACGCCACAGCGAACCGACCCAACAGGTGATCCTGCTGATCAAGTCTGGCAACCAGCGTGGGTAGCGAGGATGGCCCTGTACCGTCAGAATTCATGGCTTGGTCCTAATGTCACGGAACCATGAACCAGACGTACAACAAGAGATAAGTGAAAATAAGAAGGCTTTATTGAAAATAAAGCTGTAAAGCAAAAGTCCAAACGGATGGTGAAACCGAGCAGAGTCTTTGCGAAGCCAGAGGTCAGGAACCAGAAGGGTAGTCAGACGAAGCCAGGATCAGGAACCAGCAGGGTAGTCAGACGAAGCCAGGATCAGGAACCAGCAGGGTAGTCAGAGGAAGCCAGGATCAGGAACCAGCAGGGTAGTCAGACGAAGCCAGGATCAGGAACCAGAAGCAGCAGCAGTCTTAGTAGCATGTGAACACAAGAGGACCAAGCAAGGAACTGAAGCCACAGACCTCCTATATATATGAGCTAGGCATCCAGCTCCTCCCAGGGGAAGAAGGAGCCGCAGGGTGGAAGGCTACAAGAAACCCAGAAACCAAGATGGCCGCCAGCACATGTCAAACGAAGGAGAGCAGCAAGCAGGTAAGACCATGACACTCTGCTATGACATGAAGACAGATTCTGTGCTGACATAAGGCCAGATTCTCTGTTACGGGACCGCTCTCCTCTGTCTGGGTGCCGGGGCCTAAATGTGTGACAGTGGCCTGTTCCAGTGGTGGGTGACGTGAAGCCTGATTCTCTGCTATGACATGAAGACAGATTCTGTGCTGACATAAGGCCAGATTCTCTGTTACGCGACCTCTCTCCTCTGCCTGGGTGCCTGGGCCTAAATGTGTGACAGTGGCCTGTTCCAGTGGTGGGTGACGTGAAGCCTGATTCTCTGCTATGACATGAAGACAGATTCTGCGCTGACATAAGGCCAGATTCTCTGTTACGGGACCGCTCTCCTCTGTCTGGGTGCCGGGGCCTAAATGTGTGACAGTGGCCTGTTCCAGTGGTGGGTGACGTGAAGCCTGATTCTCTGCTATGACATGAAGACAGATTCTGCGCTGACATAAGGCCAGATTCTCTGTCACGGGACCGCTCTCCTCTGTCTGGGTGCCGGGGCCTAAATGTGTGACAGTGGTCTGTTCCAGTGGTGGGTGACGTGAAGACTGATTCTCTGCTATGACATGAAGACAGATTCTGTGCTGACATAAGGCCAGATTCTCTGTTATGGGACCGCTCTCCTCTGTCTGGGTGCCGGGGCCTAAATGTGTGACAGTGGCCTGTTACAGTGGTGGGTGACGTGAAGCCTGATTCTCTGCTATGACATGAAGACAGATTCTGTGCTGACATAAGGCCAGATTCTCTGTTTCGGGACCGCTCTCCTCTGTCTGGGTGCCGAGGCCTAAATGTGTGACAGTGGCCTGTTCCAGTGGTGGGTGACGTGAAGCCTGATTCTCTGCTATGACATGAAGACTGATTCTGTGCTGACATGAAGCCAGATTCTCTGCTATGGCATGAAGAGACTGATTCTGTGCTGACATGAAGCCAGATTCATTGCTATGGCATGAAGAGACTGATTCTCTGCTGACGTGAAGCCAGATTCTCTGCTATGGGACCTCTGTCCAATTGATATTGGTTCATTTTTTTTTTTTTTTAATTCCTTTCCCTATCCACATTTGTTTGCAGGGGATTTACCTACATGTTGCTGCCTTTTGCAGCCCTCTAGCTCTTTCCTGGGCTGTTTTACAGCCTTTTTAGTGCCCAAAAGTTCGGATCCCCATTGACTTCAATGGGGTTCGGGACAAAGTTCGGTTCGGATCCCGAACCCGAACATTTCCGGGAAGTTCGGCCGAACTTCTCGAACCCGAACATCCAGGTGTTCGCTCAACTCTAGTTAAAACCAAGCACACCATTGTTTTTCTTGTGAAATTCCCAATAAGTTTGATGTGTCACATGACCCTCTTCCTATTGAAAAAACAAAAGTTTGATTCAAAATGGCCGACTTCAAAATGGCCGCCATGGTCACCACCCATGTTGAAAAGTTTCCCCCCTCACATATACTAATGTGCCACAAACAGGAAGTTAATATCACCAACCATTCCCATTTTATTAAGGTGTATCCATATAAATGGCCCACCCTGTAGAACAATATAACCCCAGTATATAAAGGGTGTATCTCACACGCCCTGACCCACACTAGGCTGCAATTAAAGATTTGTGCCCAAAATGGCTATATTTCAAATAACTGAATAGTAAACCTGTATATAAAGGGTGTATCTCACACGCCCTAACTCACACTAGGCCGCAATTATAGATTTGTGCCCAAAATGCCTTTATTTCAAATAACTGAATAGAACACCTGTATATAAAGGGTGTATCTCACATGCCCTGACCCACACTAGGCTGCAATTAAAGATTTGAGCCAAAAATGGGTATTTGATCAATAACTGAATATGACAGCAGTATATAACCCTGGAATTTCAAACATCTTGATGCTGCAAGGCCTGAAAAATTTTGTATTTTGCAAAAAAAAAGGTGTTTTATTAATATAAGAATAAAACCCCTGTATATAAAGGGTGTATCTCACACACCCTTACCCACACTAGGCCGCAATTCAGGATTTGTGCCCAAAATGGCTGTATTTGAAATAACTGAATAGAACACCTGTATATAAAGGGTGTATATCACATGCCCTGACCCACACTAGGCTGCAATTAAAGATTTGTGCCAAAAATGGGTATTTGATTAACTGAATATGACAGCAGTATATAACCCTGGAATTTCAAACGTCTTGATGCTGCAAGGACAGAAAAATTGTGTATTTTGGCAAAAAAAGTGTGTTTTTAAAAACCCAGAAAATTATGGCTATATTTCTAGCTTAACCACCTCAGCTCCCCTAGCTTAAACACCCTTAATGACCAGACCACTTTTTACAATTCTGCACTACTCTACTTTCACGGTTTATTGCTCGGTCATGCAACTTACCACCCAAATTAATTTTACCTCCTTTTCTTCTCACTAATAGAGCTTTCATTTGGTGGTATTTCATTGCTGCTGACATTTATTAATTGAAATTTACAGATTTATTTGCAAAAAAATGACATTTTTCACTTTCAGTTGTAAAATTTTTCAAATAAAACTACATTTCTATTAAATTTTTTCTCAAAACCATTCCCATTTTATTAAGGTGTATCCATATAACCATTCCCACCAACCATTCCCATTTTATTAAGGTGTATCCATATAAATGGCCCACCCTGTAGAACAATATAACCCCAGTATATAAAGGGTTTATCTCACACGCCCTGACCCACACTAGGCTGCAATTAAAGATTTGTGCCAAAAATGGATATTTGATTAATAACTGAATATGACAGCAAAATATAACCCTGGAATTTCACACGTGCTGATGGTGCAAGGCCAGGAAAATCGGGTATTTTGCCCAAAAAAGGGTGTTTTATTAATAGAACAATATAACCCCAGTATATAAAGGGTGTATCTCACACGCCCTGACCCACACTAGGCCGCAATTAAAGATTTGTGCCCAAAATGGCTATATTTCAAATAACTGAATAGAAAACCTGTATATAAAGGGTGTATCTCACACGCCCTAACTCACACTAGGCCGCAATTATAGATTTGTGCCCAAAATGCCTTTATTTCAAATAACTGAATAGAACACCTGTATATAAAGGGTGTATCTCACATGCCCTGACCCACACTAGGCTGCAATTAAAGATTTGTGCTAAAAATGGGTATTTGATTAATAACTAAATATTACAGCAGTATATAACCCTGGAATTTCAAACATCTTGATGCTGCAAGGCCTGAAAAATTTTGTATTTTGCAAAAAAAAAGGTGTTTTATTAATATAAGAATAAAACCCCTGTATATAAAGGGTGTATCTCACACACCCTTACCCACACTAGGCCGCAATTCAGGATCTGTGCCCAAAATGGCTGTATTTCAAATAACTGAATAGAAAACCTGTATATAAAGGGTGTATCTCACACGTCCTGACCCACACTAGGCCGCAATTAAAGAGTTGTGCCCAAAATGGCTGTATTTGAAATAACTGAATAGAACACCTGTATATAAAGGGTGTATATCACATGCCCTGACCCACACTAGGCTGCAATTAAAGATTTGTGCCAAAAATGGGTATTTGATTAACTGAATATGACAGCAGTATATAACCCTGGAATTTCAAACGTCTTGATGCTGCAAGGACAGAAAAATTGTGTGTTTTGCCAAAAAAGTGTGTTTTTAAAAACCCAGAAAATTATGGCTGTATTTCTAGCTTAACCACCTCAGCTCCCCTAGCTTAAACACCCTTAATGACCAGACCACTTTTTACAATTCTGCACTACTCTACTTTCACGGTTTATTGCTCGGTCATGCAACTTACCACCCAAATGAATTTTACCTCCTTTTCTTCTCACTAATAGAGCTTTCATTTGGTGGTATTTCATTGCTGCTGACATTTATTAATTGAAATTTACAGATTTATTTGCAAAAAAATGACATTTTTCACTTTCAGTTGTAAAATTTTTCAAATAAAACTACATTTCTATTAAATTTTTTCTCAAAATGTATTATTCTACATGTCTTTGATAAAAAAAAATGTTTGGGTAAAAAAAAATAATGGTTTGGGTAAAAGTTATCGCGTTTACAAACTATGGTACAAAAAATAGAATTTCCGCTTTTTGAATCAGCTCTGACTTTCTGAGCACCTGTAGAGAAAAAAAAAAAAGAAAGAGGGTTATCCAAAAGCTGCCAGGGACTGTGCTTTGTCCCTGAAGAAAAGGATAAAGAAGGGGCGCCACAAGGATAGTACGAAAAAGGAGATTGAGCAGAGAAAAAAAGGTTTACTGGAGAGGCAGCTCTGGTGTGGGATGAAGCCAACCACCACAGAGAAATTGAGATAATTAGTGAAGGGTAAGGAACAGGGGGTAGTCACCCACCCCGAGTTTTAACCGATCACTGTAAAAGAACAGTTGAGCGCCAAACTCCTAGGAGACAGAATAGAGGTGTTGGAAAATCGTAGACATTAGCAAAGATCACCAAACTCAAGTGCTATAGGCTGGCATGTAGAGCACCGTTGAGAATAGGTGTTAAAAAATAGGATGATATTTGTGTAATTATCATGTAGCAATAAAACTGAATAGATGTATAAAATAAGTATTTCAAGAAAAGTAAAAATGAAAAATAATAATAGAACTATGGAGACAATAATAAGAATAAAATCATTGGTAAAAATCCACTCACTTCACAGGGGGGGCACCACAAGGATGAACTTAAAGCACCTGTGGCAAGTCACCCCCCTAAGCCGGGATCGCGTATAAGTTGTCAGAGGTAGACTTCTACGTCCTGGGTGTACAGGATGGTTGGTAAAGCAGCAGACAAATCCAAAGGTACGTATTTGATCCTCTTTAATGATAAAACATAAGGCTCAACGCGTTTCAGGGGTCACAATACCACCTTCATCAGGAGCAGGATATCTGACGATGATTTCAAACTACGAGATGTGCAGAACCTGAAACTACGGATACTGGAAGCCTGTGCTAGCATTTCTCCTGCAGTGTTGCTATCAGTGTGTGAAGAGTGGGAGAAAATGGTTGCATTGACAATCCAACACAATGGGCAGCACATTGAACACATTTTGTAAGTGGTCAGAAACTTGTAAATAACTCATGAAAGAATAAAGTTACGTTAAAACCAAGCACACCATTGTTTTTCTTGTGAAATTCCCAATAAGTTTGATGTGTCAAATGACCCTCTTCCTATTGAAAAAACAAAAGTTGGATTCAAAATGGCCGACTTCAAAATGGCCGCCATGGTCACCACCCATCTTGAAAAGTTTCCCCCCTCACATATACTAATGTGCCACAAACAGGAAGTTAATATCACCAACCATTCCCATTTTATTAAGGTGTATCCATATAAATGGCCCACCCTGTAGTTTGAAATCAAAATGTGTAAAAAATGCTCTGTGAAATCCTAAAGGTACTCTTTGGAATGTGGGCCCCTTTGCCCACCTAGGCTGCAAAAAAGTGTCACACATGTGGTATTGCCGTACTCAGGAGAAGTTGGGCAATGTGGTTTGGGGTGTCTTTTTACATATACCCATGCTGGGTGAGAGAAATATCTCGGCAAAAGACAACTTTTCCCATTTTTTTTATACAAAGTTGGCATTTGACCGAGATATTTATCTCACCCAGCATTGGTATATGTAAAATGACACACCAAAACACATTTCCTAACTTCTCCTGAGTACGGCGATACCACATGTGTGACACTTTTTTGCATTCTAGATGCGCAAAGGGGCCCAAATTCTTTTTAGGAGGGCATTTTTAGACATTTGGATCCCAGACTTCTTCTCACGCTTTAGGGCCCCTAAAATGCCAGGGCAGTATAAATACCCCACATGTGACCCCATTTTGGAAAGAAGACACCCCAAGGTATTCAATGAGGGGCATGGCGAGTTCATAGAAGATTATTTTTTTTTGCACAAGTTAGCGGAAATTGATTTTTTTTGTTTTTTTCTCACAAAGTCTCCCTTTCCGCTAACTTGGGACAAAAATTTCAATCTTTCATGGACTCAATATGCCCCTCAGTGAATACCTTGGGGTGTCTTCTTTCCAAAATGGGATCATTTGTGGGGTGTTTGTACTGCCCTGGCATTTGAGGGTCTCCACAATCATTACATGTATGGCCAGCATTAGGAGTTTCTGCTATTCTCCTTATATTGAAAGGCGTCTGCCAGGACATAGGAGCTCCGCTCAACATCCAAACCCACTTAGCTCGTATGCCCTGGCAAACCCGATTTCTCCATTCACATCAATCGATGTGAATGAATAAATCATTGCCGGGATTTTTTTATTTTTATTTTTTTTATATACAAAGTGTTTTCCAAAGCATATGAACACCGCGCCCCTCAGCTCATATGCCTCGGCAAACATATCTTTTACTGCAGAGTAGAAATCTCGTCTTGCAGCGCCGCATACACTGACTTTTGTGTAATCTGACAGCAGCGCAATGCTTCTGTCAGAATGCACATCAGTGCTGCAGCTCGTTCATCGGTTGGTTCACCTAGAAGGTAAAAAAAGAAAAAGAAAAAACCAGGCCGCAACGCAATAAATTTATTATCATTACGTTTTTATAACATTTGAACTAAACATTAACTTTTATAAACTTTAACTTTTTGAACAGAACATTAACTTTTTTGCTTACCGGTGATTTTTTTTTTTTTTACCTTTATAGGACAAACCTCTCCTTCCCCATAGGACAATGTGCAAAGCTCAAATCGCCCAGAGATGTGGCGAAGTACATTATGCACTTTGTCCCAGGTGAAAGGAGAGGTTTGCAGCAGCTGTGAGTGAAAGGGCCCTAATAGCCCCGTGTGCCTCTCCTGTGGAACGCAATCCCTATGCTAAGTGTACCTGTGTGTGGTACTTCCGGAAACACTCCCCTAAGCATAGGGCAGGGTGGTCAGGGCAGTCAGAACAGAAATAGCGGGTGTCACGCCTTATTCCACTCCTGCTACAGACACAACATATTTTTCGGGGTGACGCTTGGGTTGAGGTACCAGCAACGACACTGGGGAAATGTCGCTCGTGTAGACGGCTCACTACACTGGAGGTTGGGGCCACGAAACCTCCTGGATACAGGAGGTTCTCGATGATCTGTTCCTGAAATTTGAGGAAGGATCCTGTTCTCCCAGCCTTACTGTAGAGAACAAAACTAATATAGGCAGCCAATTGAATTAAATATACAGACACCTTCTTATACCAGCGTCTGGTGCGGCGGGACACTAAATAAGAAGCCAACATCTGGTCATTGAAGTCGACCCCTCCCATGAGCAAATTATAGTCGTGGACTGAGAGGGGCTTTTCAATGACACTGGTTGCTCGTTCTATTTGTATTGTCGTGTCTGCGTGAATGGAGGAGAGCATGTAAACGTCAAGCTTGTCTCTCCATTTCACAGAGAGCAGTTCTTCGTTACACAAGGCAGCCCTCTCCCCCTTGCAAGACGGGTGGTAACGAGCCGTTGGGGGAAGCCCCGGCTACTAGGTCGCGCGGTGCCACAGCAGCCAATCTGTTCTAGGAACAAATGCCTGAAGAGGGGCACACTTGTGTAAAAATTGTCCACATAAAGATGGTACCCCTTGCCAAATAAGGGTGACACCAAGTCCCAGACTGTCTTCCCACTGCTCCCCAGGTAGTCAGGGAAACCGACCGGCTCCAGGGTCTGATCTTTACCCTCATAGATCTGAAATTTGCGGGTATAGCCTGTGGCCCTTTCACAGAGCTTATACAATTTGACCCCATACCGGGCGCGCTTGCTTGAGATGTATTGTTTAAAGCCAAGGCGCCCGGTAAAATGTATAAGGGACTCGTCTATGCAGATGTTTTGCTCAGGGGTATACAAATCTGCAAATTTGGTGTTGAAGTGGTCTATGAGGGGCCGAATTTTGTGGAGCCGGTCAAAAGCTGGGTGGCCTCTGGGACGAGAGGTGCTGTTGTCGCTAAAGTGCAGGAAACGCAGGATGGTCTCAAATCGTGTCCTGGACATGGCAGCAGAGAACATGGGCATGTGATGAATTGGGATCGTGGACCAATATGACCGCAATTTATGCTTTTTTGTCATGCCCATGTTGAGGAGAAGGCCCAGAAAAATTTTAATTTTGGAAACTTGGACGGGTTTCCACCGGAAAGACTGGGCATAAAAGCTTCCCGGGTTGGCGGCTATAAATTGAGTGGCATACCGATTTGTTTCTGCCACGACTAAGTCCAAGAGCTCCGCAGTCAAGAACAGCTCAAAAAATCCCAGTGCCGAACCGATCTGAGCTGTCTCAACCAAACTCCAGACTGGGCGGTGAAAGGGGGAACTATTGGTGTGGCTGAAGTTGGGGGCTGCCAATCAGGGTTTGCCAGCACCTCAGGGACTCTAGGGGCTCTACGGGCCTGTCTGTGCGGTGGCTGCGATGGGGGAACTAATGAACGTGCCACCGTACCAGCTTCAACTGCCCTTCTGGTGCTCGCCACTTCACCATGTTGTACGGCAGTGCTGGTACTAGGTCCAGGATGGGCTGCGCTGCTGGTGTATGCCTCACCACGTAATCCGACAGCGCCAGCCCCACTCTGCTGCCCTTGAAGTGGATCCTGTGCAACCTGTGGTCTAGCAACACGGGGCCGGGTACGCCTGGTGCTATCAGGGACCTCATCCTCCTCGTCCGAACTTTGGGTCAGACTGCCACTGCTTTCTACAGGTTCATATTCTGACCCGCTAGATTCGTCAGATGAGGGTTCCCATTCCTCATCCGACTGGGTCAGAATCCTGTAGGCCTCTTCGGAAGAATACCCCTTATTTGCCATTTGGTCAACTAAATTTAGGGGGTATTCCCTGAGACTACCCAAGAAAAAAAGCAAGCCTGTCTTACAAATGGGAGGCTAGCGAAGTACCGAAAGTCGCTGCGATTGATAAAAAATATCAAAGCTGATTTTTTTATCGCCGCAGCGCTTGAAAAGTGATTGTGCAGTGATCAAAAAATTATAATTTTTTGTCACTGCGGCGGGGCGGGCGTGGGTGAACGCACGTGTGGGCGACCGATCAGGCCTGATCAGGCAAACACTGCGTTTTGGGTGGAGGGCGAGCTAAGGTGACACTAACACTATTATAGATCTGACTGTGATCAGTTCTGATCACTTACAGATACTATAAAAGTACAAATGCTGATTAGCGAGATGACGCATCGGCGCGTCAAGGAGGAATGAATCGACCGCCTCCGGAACGCAATCCTGCGTTAGGCGGTCCGGAGGCGGTTGAATTGCACACTGACTAATCCTGCAAATGCACCAGATGTTGTTTATTGCCAAAAAAGGGTGATTTTTTGCAACCAGATTATTAGTGCTGTTTTTCAAGCTTTGATTTCAATGTCACAAAAGCTCAGATGCAGTGCTGGTGCACTGAGCTTGCATAAAATGGCCACCTCCGCCGCCCACCTAACTGACTTATAAAAGTAATTTTTTTTCGGTCACTGGGCTCAGGGCAGGATAAAAAAATTGTGCCCTGCACCCACACCACAAAATGTATGTAGATCGCTGAGTTAGATTCACGTTTTGAACAAAGATTCAGTCCTATTCTCTCCCTGAAATCACCAGACGCATCCTCTCCCTACACTAGTAACAGCAGAGTGACGTGCAGCGCTACATGACTCCAGCTTATATAGAGGCTGAGTCACATGCTACACTGGCCAATCACAGCCATGCCATTAGTAGGCATGGCTGTGATGGCTTCTAAGGGCACACAGTTAAACGCTTGTTGATTGGTTGCTCTGCAGCCTTTCAAAAAGCGCCAAGAAAGCGCCAAATACCGAACCCGAACTTTAACTGAAATGTTCGGGTTCTGGTCCGCGGTCCAAAAATCCTAAAGTTCGGTACGAACCCGAACTTTACAGTTCGGGTTCGCTCAACTCTACTCCTTGACATTCCCTTTAACTCTGACCCCTTTCTCAGACCCCTGGTAGCAGAGAAGGCTGAACATATGTGGCCTACACATTGTGTCTCATGTATTGGCACATGCATAGTACAAACTGCAAAATAAATCAAGGACAGGTTTTTTTCTGTCAGACACTACGGAGGGGACAAAAAAAAATAATAAATGGTTGTGAGCTGTCTATAGATTGACTGACAACATAAGAGCAGAAACTCAGAATTACATCCAGGAAATGTGGTACTTTTATACAGAATAAAAATGGGTACTTAGAATTGCATCTAGTATACAGGATCAGAGAAGTGATACTGTGCAATGTCCATATACACAAAATTAGTGTTGAGCGCGAATATTTGAATAGCGAATTTTTTGAGCGAATATCGGCACTTCGCTAATTTGCGAATATTTCTAATATGGCGCTCTAAATTTGTTATTTCGAATATTCATTTTTTTTTGTTTTTTTTATTGTTATATTTTTTTCTTTCCCACTTCCCAAAAGTAGTTCTTACCTGTTCTGAGGATTCCTGGCTTCCTGGCTGCTCCAGTCAGTGCCCTTTGCCGCTTCTGCCGACTTCCGTGCTCATGAAGCTCATCATCATGGCAACGCCTCCATGCTTGAATGTACTGTCGGATGTGAGAAATAAGTTGAAATCGCAACGCGATTAATATAACTTGAAGTAATCGCATTGCGATTTCAACTTAGAGCTGGGTTTCTAATGGGTCAGCTTGCTAGAATTAACGAAGTTAACGAATATGGAATATAGCAGTGCTAAGTTGAAATCGCAATGCGATTACTTCAAGTTATATTAATCGCATTGCGATTTCAACTTAGCACTGCAATATTCCATATTCGTTAACTTCGTTAATTCTAGCAAGCTGACCCATTAGAAACACAGCTCTAAGTTGAAATCGAAATGCGATTAATATAACTTGAAGTAATCGCATTGCGATTTCAACTTAGACCTGGTTTTCTATGGTTGGCTTGGTAGAATTAGCGAAGATGACGAATATGACAAATGTATTCGTCATATTCCTCAAAACGAAGATAACGAAATATTCTCCATCTTCGTTTTAGCTTCATATTCGTCAACTTCGCTAATTCTAGCAATCAAATAGGAAGGTTGACTATAGAGACAGCTGTGTTTAATTCGCTATTCGATTATATTTCTTAGCTTTTTTCTGCTTAATTATTCTATTTATTTAAAAAAAGAAGCAAAGTAATATAATCGCATAGCGAATTAAAAACTTAGCTGTCTCTAGTCAACTTTCCTATTTGATTGCTAGAATTAGCGAAGTTGACGAATATGGAGCTAAAACGAAGATGGAGAATATTTTGTTATCTTCGTTTTGAGGAATATAACGAATACATTCGTCATATTCGTCATCTTCGCTAATTCTAGATATCAAACCAATAGGAAAGTTGCCTTAAGTTAAAATCGCAATACGCGATTATTTAAATCGCATATTAATCGCGATAAGTTGGTAAGGCTGAGGTTCAGCCTGCATTTGTGAGAGGGGCTTGAGCCTATTTAAACCCCCACTTACCTCATCACAGTGGGCGTTCCGGTTCTTGGTGATTCACTGGCTAGTGTTCGTGTGTTTCCTGGTACCTACGGTCGCCTCTTGCAGAGTTCGTGTCTCCTGGTGGTAAGTAGGGGGGGGGGGGGGGGGGGCTCTTTCGCAGGGCAAGGACTGCGGCGGTCTGGCACCCTCCCTCCGCCTCATGCTGCCGGTGCGTTCCAGCGTGGAGCGCACGGGCTTCCGGGTCCCCTCCTCCTCCGCTCGTCTCCCTGTGTTCCTGGCGGTATGGCGTCAGGTAGCGCACCCGGCAGCCGGCCGGCTCATCATGCTGGAGACGGGGGGGGGGGGGGTTTTCCCTGGTCTGGCCGGCTCACCTCGTTCCCGGCACGGCGCAAGAAGGCGTGCGTTCCAGGGTGGAACGCACGCACTTCCTGGTTCCGGTCCCCGCCCGCTCCACTTGCTTTCCGGCGGCAGCAGGGACAAATCGGCGCCTGCCGACAGATACCCGTTCATCGGGGAGGGGGGGGTGGGTTGGGTTCCTGGCCAAGGCTGCACCCCGGGTGCGGCATGGAAGCAGGTGCACATAGGCGTGCGTTCCAGCCTGGAACGCACTCCTCTTCCGGCGCTTCTGTGACGTCAACCGCCCCCTGCCCGGTCTCCCTGGCTGCAATGTCAGCTGGGCGCGGGCTCACGGGCAGCCAGGCCAGACGGGGAGGGGGGAAAGAAAGGAGGAAATAGTAAAGGAATAATTCATAAATAAATGAAATAAGTAATTAGTATAAGTGTGTGCAGTAAACCCGCCACATAGTCTGTAAAAAAAAAAAAAAAAAAAAAAAAGGGAATAAGTACGTTGGTAAAACCCGCCATATAGTCCGCATAAAAAAAAAATTTAATTTAATAAATAATTAAATAAGAAGTTAAAAAAGGTATATGAGTATTTACAGCACAACCCGCCATATAGTCGGATCATCAACCCTAAAAAAAAAAAAAAAAAGAAATATATAAATATATATGTATTTACTGCACAAACCCGCCATATAGTCGGTATCGACTAACCCCTTGAAAAATAAAAAAAAATAAAAAAATAAATTCCCTGTTTGGACAAGGATAGGTGTCCCACGCAGGACCGATCTGGCTCCACCCCACCTCGGGCACCTGGTTACGGCCAGGGGGTCTGGTCTTCCTGGTTTTGCCCAGGCCACCGGGTTTTTCATGTTGCCAAGTCTTTGTCGGCCGGTCACAGTCGGGTGTCCGGTCGCGGTTGGTGGCGCCTCCTCCTTCCCTGGTACGCCCGGGGCTCGGTTCACTCCTGGTACGCCCAGGTCTTCATGTTTTTCTTGTCTATCACGCGGGTTCACGCACCTGTCCTTCGGCTTTCAAGTCTTCCAAAGGGGCCGTCCTCGGCTTCTCCCCGGGTCATTCTTGCTTTCCGTACTCCTAGGTTCATGGCTTACCACTGCCCTTCGCGGGCCGCTGCTACGCGCAGCCTCTTTTTCATGGCTACGCGCCTTCTCTCCTGTCAAACCGCCTGGTACGCTCAGGCGGCTCTCTTTTCGGTCAGGTGTTCGATCTGATGCGCTCGGATGGTCACTTGGCCTTAGGGTGAGCCCCAGCCTGGCCAGTTCGCCTGGTTCCGCAGGTTGGTGGGCACCCGTGTCCTCTGCACTTTCAAATGTTTTTTTTTTTCGCCTGTTGCTTTATTTACAGGAGGTTGTTCCCAGTTCTCTGTTTCTTTCGGTCCTGTTCAGGTAAGTTCACACTGGCACCACCTCGGTCCCAGTCAAGTCATAACCACGCGTTAATTGTCTTCGTCTGTTCGGTTAGGCCAGGTTCGACTGAGCCGTCTCGTGAATTCCGTTACCGGTACGTGTCTCTCTGTCGTGCACCAATCAAAATTCCAGTACGTCGTCACCCTCTCTTTTTTTTTTTTTCCCCTTTATTTTGTTATGCTTTGTATTTTTGTTTAGCTGCTCTGCCATGTCTCGAGCCTCGGACATGGAGGACGGCCTTTCCATCTCCGGCTCGATCGTGTCAAGCCAAGCGGGTCCCTCATCCCTTCGGAGCTGGACCATCCCAAAACTGTTGGCCGAGTTGAACCGAAGAGGCATTCCACATCCGGCCACCGCAAGAAAGGCAGAGCTATACAAACTGCTCATGACCAGCCCCAGCACCGCGGCAGTGCAGCCAGAGGCGTCGGCCATCCATTTGTCCCTGGTGCAGCTACAGGCGACTCTGAATTCCCTGGTGGACTCGGTGGCGGATTTTCGGGCAAGGGTTTCGGAGCTCGAATCCCGGCCACCCGTTGTACCCCCGACTCCCGTTCCGCTGATGACTCCCTCTACATCAGGCTGGCTGGCTACAGGTACGCCAAGACCCATTCCACGTGTCCCCCTCTCACTTCATTCCTGATAACCTTAAGAGAGACATCCTGGCAGGGAAAGATGTCAATCTGGCATCAATCCTCATTGCCGCTCAAGATGTTCCCGAGAACCGGGTCATCAACTGTGGCGATGTGTCGGTGGTCCTTCGGGCCAAGGATTCGCGGCTCAACCGCAAGTTGTCCATCCCGGAATTTGTCCTGGCCTTCAGCCTCTTCAGGGACATCGTCTGCACCGCACAGCCGGAGAGAAGAGAGGAGCTGGACAGCTATTTGTACCTGGTCACTGACCTAGGGCACAAATATGGTGGGTCGGCCTTCTATGACTACCACCGTTCCTTTGCAGCTAAGGCGGCGGCAGCTCTGGCCCAGTTCCAGTATGTCACCAGCTGGTCCTTGATTGACACTGAGCTCTTCTGCCGTCACTTCGCTGGCCTCAGGGCTCCCAACTGTGCGACGTGTCAGTCGATTTTCCACTCCTCGGAATGGTGCCCCAATACCGCGCACCCGCCTCAGGACAGGGCCATCCCGGGGACCTCCGGGTCATTTCCATCCAACCCCTCCACAGACAAGCTCGGCAGACCTATTGTCTACCTGGGGAAGAGCCAGGTGTGTAATAACTTTTATTCAGGCGGGTGCTCATATGCCAGCTGCAGGTCACTCCACGTCTGCTCCCTGTGCTTCAGGGCCCACCCACGGTCCGCCTGCCCAAAGAAATCTTCCAAAGGTTCCTGACTAGCGGACATCAACGTGAACCTCTTGGCGGCACTCCTTCACGATCACCACGATCAAGACTTCGTGGTGTTCCTGTTGGCAGGCTTCCGCCAGGGGTTCCACACAGGGCTCATCACTCTGCCGTAGGTGCCCTGGGAGGGCAGGAATCTGCTGTCCGCCACCCTGGACCCTCCAGCAACTAGCGAGTTGCTCCAGTCGGAAGTTTCCAAGGGGTTCCTCATAGGCCCGTTCCCACGCATCCCGTTTTCCTCATGGCGCATTAACCCCATCGGCTTAGTGGCAAAAAAGAACACCAATAAAAAAAGATTAATTTATGATCTGTCCGCCCCTCATGTGTCCGGTATTCCGAGCCTTAATTCTCTGATTCCCTCGGAGGAATTTTCCATGCGTTATTCCTCGGTGGACGACGCCATCCAGGCCATCCTGTCACATTGTAGGGGCGCTTGGCTGGCAAAGGTTGACATTGCGGATGCATTTAAACTCCTGCCCATCCTGCCGCAGTTATGGCAATTCTACGACATTGAGTGGGCCGGCCAGTATTTTTTCGCCAACAGGCTCACGTTTGGATCTAAGAGTAGCCCATGGTTATTCGACCAGCTGGCCAAGGCGCTGCATTGGATCCTGATCCATCACGGGGGCCTCCGGTCGGTCATCCACTACCTCGACGATTTTCTGGTTGTCGAGGATCCGCAGGGCGGGTCCGGCATACTCACCGTCCTCCTCGGTTTGTTCGCCAGTCTGGCTGTTCCGATTGCGGAGTCAAAGACTGAGGGTCCTACCACGAGGGTCTCATTCTTGGGCATCGTCCTGGATTCGGTTCTGTTGCAAGCCAGCCTACCGGAGGAGAAACTCACTCAGTGTCGGGAAGTCATTTCCAATGCGGCAGCCACGGGATGCCTCACTAGAGTCGAGTTGCAGTCTCTTCTGGGGCGGCTCAACTTTGCCTCCAGGATTATGCCCCAGGGAAGAACCTTTGTGTCAAGGCTGCTCCAGCTTCTTCCCTCGGCACCCGAACAGGACAGCATCATCCGTTTGGACGGCCAGGCCATGGCAGACCTGGCCATGTGGGAGTTGTTCCTGTCCCGATGGAACGGCGTCTCCTTTTTTGTGTCACCTTGGTCTTCCTCCTGCACGACCATTTTTTCAGACGCAGCTGCATCTTGCGGCTACGCTGCCATTTGGGGTTCCCAGTGGCTAGCGGATCGTTGGCCCAGTACCATCTTAGAGGAGGCTGAATCCATCCGCACCTCCTCTCTGTTGGAATTGTACCCCATCGTGGCAGCTGCTCAGGCATGGGGCCACCTCTGGGCTAACTTGCCGGTGATGTTTGTGACAAATAACCAGGCCTTGGTCGACATCTTGGCCAAGGGCAGGGCCAAGTCCCCCAAGATCATGGCGCTGTTGCGCCAGCTGGTTTGGCTGGCCCTGTCACATAACTTCCATGTGCATTGTAGCCACATCCCGGGGGAGAGGAATGTGGCAGCCGACGCGCTGTCTAGGTTTAATTTTGAACTCTTATTCCAGGTCATGCCGGAGGCCGAGCCACGCAGATATCCCACCCCGACTTTCAGTTCCCTGTCAATGGACTAGGCTTGCTCGTCTCGTCAGCAAGGGACCTGGCGCAGCAGTCCCTTGCCCCAAACACGGCCAGGAACTACCTTTCAGGCCTAAAAACCTTCCAGGAGTTTTCACGTCTGCACCCGCAGGCTGGCCTGGCGGACATTCCTTACATCATGGCCTTCATCGCCCATTGCCACCACCAGTTACACCTCTCCTACAACACCATTAAGTTGTACCTAGCTGGCGTCCAACACCACACCATGCTCCGCAACCCAGGGGGCGGGTCCATTTTTTCCGCGCACGCAGTCAAGGCCACCTTACGAGGGGGCCAGAAGGGTGGGTCCAATCCCTCGGACGCAGGCAGGGCGTCACGGGGGAGATGTTCTGGAAGTTATCTTCAGCCCTGGATGGTGCTCCTTTTGGGCCCTTTTCCAGCTTAATCATCAAAGCTGCCATGTACTTAGCTTTTTACGGCTTCTTTAGGCCAGGCGAGTTCACGTGCAGTACGGCGGGACGGTGCAGCCTGCACAGAGAGCAGCTGGTGAGGGTGGTTGACCATTACGCGCTGAAGATAATTATCTCCAAAACCAGTCAAACTGGCCCCCCGGTGGAGGTCCAGTTTTTTCCCACTAGTAATGAATGGTGCCCGTTACAGGTATTTGACCAGCTCATCCTCGCCCTCCGGGATGCGCCACCTCACAGCCCTCTGCTACCCCATCTGAAGGGAGCTCTCACCACGGCGCAATTCATCAGCCACATCCGCACGGTGGCTGCTGGCTTAGGGTTGGACTCAGGAGCAATATCCGGTCATTCCTTCCGCATTGGTGCAGCCTCCGCGGCTTCCCGGCAGAGGGTCCCTGCCCACGTCATCCGAAAGATGGGGAGATGGCGTTCGTCTTGCTTCACCAGATACATACCTAACCCGCAGGTGGAGATTTCGCAGGCATTTCGGTCTTTGGTGTTATAAGGTAATAAAGTCTTACACCTTAACTATTTTGTTGTCATTTTGCCCCCTTTTAGGCTACTCTCATACCCGGCTCCAGGCACACCCCAGCCGGTTAGGTCCCAGGCGGGCACGCTGCCCAAGTTTCGTATTTAGCCTTGACCACAAGTTGGTAAGACTGAGGTTCAGCCTGCATTTGTGGGAGGGGCTTGAGCCTATTTAAACCCCCACTTACCTCATCACAGTGGGCGTTCCGGTTCTTGGTCCCACCCACCCATTCCCTTCATTTCAAGGGTCCTCCTTAGGGTAGCCCCCTTTTAGGCTACTCTCATACCCGGCTCCAGGCACACCCCAGCCGGTTAGGTCCCAGGCAGGCACGCTGCCCAAGTTTCGTATTTAGCCTTGACCACAACTAGAATAATGACGAATATTCGATTTCGACGAATATTCTGGCGAATATTCGCGAATTTCGTCGACATCGAATATGGCACCTCCCGCTCATTACTACACAGAATAAGAGCAGATACTGTTAATTACACCCAGTATACCGGACTAGAGAAGGGGTACTATGCAGTGTCCATATACACAGAATAAGAGCAGATACTGATAATTACACTCAGTATACAGGATAAGAGAAGTGGTACTGTGCACTGTCCATGTATACAAAATAAGAGTAGCTACTGAGAATTACAACCAGTATTCTGGACTAGAGAAGTGGTACTGTGCAGTGTCTATATACAGAGAATAAGAGCAGTTACTGAGAATGACACCCAGTATACAGGGCAGGAGAAGTGGTACTGTGCAGTGTCCATATATACAGAATAAGAGCAGATACTGATAATTACACCCAGTATAAAGGACAAGAGAAGTGGTACTGTGCAGTGTCGATATATGCAAATCAAATGGATGAGGTCAGTATTAGAGATCAGCGAATCAAAGCTGATGAAGTTGAATTCGATTAAAATTTCTGGAAAAATGTGATTTTCCTTGGTAACGAATCACAATTTTTCTAAAATGGCTGCTGCACATGTTAGAACAAGTAAGTAAGAAACCCAGGAACGAGGGATCATCCACAATGCCATGTATGCAGCCAGCCAATCATCAGCTAACCAGCCCCTGTGATGTCATAGCTCTATAAAAAGTCTCAGCCTGCTTGGTCTCTGCCATTTTACAGTGCAGGGAGAGACGGAACAGGCACTAGGGACAGTGTTTAGGAAAGACTTTATTTATAAAAAAAACTATTGAGTACAGTTGTGCGGACACCTGGAAGTTCGGGTTCGACGGGTTCGGCCGAAGTTTTTGCCTGATTTGCAAGGGGGTGAGTTGAAAGACAGATGGCCATGGGCTGTAGGTGCCAACTCTGAGCTTTCAGCAGGGGACTGGGTGGGAGTAAATGTGAAGGAACTGGAGGCACTGTTAGCCACCCAATCTACTATCGCATGTACTTGTTCTGGCCTTACCATTCGTAGAGCCGCATTCGGGCCTACCAAATAATGCTGAAGGTTCTGTCGCCTACTCGCACCTGAGGAAGGTGTTTCACTTGGGCATGTAGCTTGCACAGATCGACCACGTTCTCTACCTGCAACAGGAGCACCACCAACACCAGCAGCAACACGACCAGGGCCACGTCCCTTATTTGACGCTCTCCTCATTTTTTGCGTTCACCCACCAAACTAACAGATGGTTTATGTCAGGCAACAATGTAACCGCCAATAGTCAACAATTAAGTTCACTGACAGTGAGGCTGTGCCGGTGTCATAAAGAGAAAAAATTTCTTGAGGTCACACAGCAGTGTGACAGGCGAATTTAATATAATTACTTTACAGTAGGGGTGGGCGATATGCAATATAAATTTGTGCCACGATATGGATTTTGTGCATATCGCCTATATCGCCGGACCGCGATATGACCGGTAGTGAATGATTGCGCTCTCGGCGCGCACCATGTTCTCCTGAGCCGGCACAGTGGAGAAGAAGGGAGTCCCTCCCTCCCCACTGTGCGCGGCTGCCGCTGGCCACCAATAAGAACAGAGTAGGAGGGGAGGGACTGTGGCCACTGCGCCACCAATGAATGCCTGAATACCATCGTAGCGTTCATGTGCCGGCCATATCCCGGCCCCTATGACTACACGCTGCGATCCGCCGCAATTAACCCTGATCAGAGACTGGGGGGCACATGAGTGGCTGGGGGGCACATGAGAGGCTGGGGGGCACATGAGAGGCTGGCTGCCATGGTCAGCTCCCTGCTGTTGTGTGCACAAAGCACAGGGCAGCAGGGAGAGTGTAAAGTCCTATTCACCCTAATAGAGCTCTATTAGGGTGAATATGACAAGGGCTCTAGCCCTTAAGGAGGCTAATAGTTATTAAATAAAAAGTAAAAAAAAAAAAAAGTTTAAACACCCCCCCAAATATAGAAAACAATATATTGCGATATATATCGCATATCACACATGCTTAAAATTATATTTCAAAATAGATTTTAGGCCATATTGCCCACCCCTACTTTACAGTCACGAAAAATGTGTATTTGTCAACCAACAATGTAACAGCAGTATTCACTGGTTTTATTAGACTGTCCGAAATGCAGCGCAGGCCACAAATGTACTATCTAGCACAAAAAGGGTGTTTTTTAAAACAACAATATAACAGCAGTATTTAACAGTTTTATTGGACTGTCAGAAATGCAGCGCAGGCCGCAAATGTACCATCTATCACAAAAAGTTAGTTTTTTTAAACCGACAATGTAACAGCAGTATTTAACGGTTTTATTGGACTGTCAGAAATGCAGAGCAGGCTGCAAATGAAATATCTAGCACAAAAAGTGAGTTTTTTTTTCAACAGACAATGTAACAGCAGTATTTAACGGTTTTATTGGACTGTCAGAAATGCAGCGCAGGCCACAAATGTACTATCTAGCCCAAAAAGTGTGTTTTTTTCAACCGACAATGTAACAGCAGTATTTAACAGTTTTATTGGACTATCAGAAATGCAGCGCAGGCTGCAAATGTACTATCTAGCACAAAAAGTTAGTTTTTTTTTCAACCAACAATGTAACAGCAGTATTTAACGGTTTTAGTGGACTGTCAGAAATGCAGCGCAGGCCGCAAATGTACTATCTAGCACAAAAAGTGAGTTTTTTTCAACCAACAATGTAACAGCAGTATTTAACGGTTTTATTGGACTGTCAGAAATGCAGCGCAGGTCGCAAATGTACTATCTTGCACAAAAAGTGTGCTTTTTTCAACCAACAATGTAACAGCAGTATTTGTTGGTTTTATTGCACTGCCAGAAATGCAACGCAGGCCAGAAAATTTACTTTCTAGCACAAAAAAATGGGAATTTCTCAACCGACAATGTATCAGCACTATTTACTGGTTTTATGCAGTACTGGTGTCAGAAAGAGAAAAAAATTACTTTAGGCCACACAAATATGTGACAGACTAATGTAATTTAATTATTTTCACTGGCAGGTATGCACCGCAGTCCGCAGGGGTACTTGACCACCAAAAAAAGGGAATTTGTCCCCCTGGAATCTAACAGGTTGGTAAGGCTGATTAGTCAGCCTGCATTTGTGGGAGGGGCGGAGGCTCTTCATATACGAGCCACAGCCTCACTCACAGGCATGTGTTCTCAGGTGCACAGGCCCCATGTTACCTTGTCCGTCCAAGTTCAGCCACGGCTGATACTATATGTTTTTGTCTTGTTACCTGGATCGCCCAGGCCGAGTTAAATGTTGTATGTCACCTGGATCGCCCAGGTTCAGCCACTGCAGATACCGGCTATGTCATTTGTCTTGTTACCTGGATCGCCCAGGCCGAGTTAAATGTTGCATGCCACCTGGATCGCCCAGGCCGAGTTAAATGTTGTATGTCACCAGGATCGTCCACGTTCAGCCACGGCAGATCACGGCTATGTCATTTGTCTTGTTACCTGGATCGCTCCGGCTGGGTTACATGTTGTATGTCACCTGGATCGCACAGGCCGAGTTAAATGTTGTATGTCACCTGGATCGTCCAGGCCACGTTAAATGTTGTATGTCACCTGGATCGCCCAGGCCGAGTTAAATGTTGTATGTCACCTGGATCGCCCAGGTTCAGCTACTGCAGATACCATGCTATGTCATTTATCTTGTTACCTGGATCGCCCAGGACAAGCTAAATGTTGGGTGACAACTGGACCGTCAGGTTCAGCCGCTGCTGATACTACGCTATATGTCATGCTTTGTTGTTAGAATAAGTCTCTGCCATACCCCACTCTATCGGTATATCGGGTTTACTCTACTCGCACCCAGAGCTACGTTCACACGTCCTATACTACTACAGGTTCTTTCCAGGCCCATTTCAAGAACTGCATTCATGTCGCTGTTACATCTATGTTATGCTCCGTTCACAACCAGAGCTGCTGTTATACCAAATTTCATGCTCTGCTTATACCCAGAGTTGTGTTCACACTTATACTGCTACACCAGGTCGTATACCCCACTCACCAAAGCCGCTTTCCATGTCTGCTGTCACATCAAGTTAATATTCCGTGCACATCCAAAGCTGCGTCCGCATGTCCGCTTTTACATCTTGTCCTATACTCCATTCACTACTAGAGCTGCGTTCACGTGTCTGCTTTCGCATCACGTCAATACTCTGCTCAGTTTCAAATTGCATTCATACGTCTGCTTATACCATGCTTTTCATGCGCCACCCATACTCGGAGCTGCGCCCATACCATGTTTTTTAGGTACCACTCACATCCAAAGCTCCATTCACCCATTTGTTGTTACATCATGTGTTGTACTCTACTTCCACTCAAAGCTGCATCCTCCTGTTCATTGCTACGTCATGGTTTTACTCAATAGTCTCACCGGGGCAGTCTGCACCCACCGCTCTGGTTCTTTAATCCTGGTTCATATTCACTCAGACTGGTCTCCTTTTACTTCTGGTTCGTATTTACTTAGATTGGTCTCCTGCCCCAGTTCACCAAACAGCTCCTCAGCGGAGGTCAGTCGGCCAATAGGAGTAAGTTTCCTGCTATGTTTTCACAAGCTGTTGTTTGTCACGATAAGAGACTTCTCTTAGCAAACTTGCAATGACTCAGGCTCTTGTTTTTCTCCCATCTCTGTTTCAATTTCATGTTTACGTTTATGGTTCGCGGTGGTTAGTGTTATGTATGCACGTGCTTCGGATTTCTAATGTCTATATTTACAACGCTTGTTGGCAGTTATGTTCCTTAGGCCACCTTCTAGCCAATCCAATCATTCATGCCTCTGCATATCCTATCAGGTCCGGCTTACTTTTTAATTACTTATCATCACCGCAACGTCACCCCTCTGGCTTCGGGGGCCTCTGGCTTCGGGGGCCCTATGATTGATCCAGCCTCATGGCTCCGGGGGCCCCTTGTTTTTCATGTTTTGTTTTGCTTGTTAGGGGTACGACATGGTTGTAGGCTGGTTAGTGTCCCAGGTTCGCTGTTGGAGGGGGTCATGGCTATGCGAGTCCCCAAGGCATTCTGGTGCTGCATAAGTGGTTTTAAAAAAAAAAAAAACATAAGAGGCTCGCCCGAGTGGCTGTTCGCTTATAGGACCTCAAGATTGGCACTGACACTTGTAGTTCGCACGGCCATCTGATACTTTTTTCCGCCATAAGAGTCTCGCACGCATGGCTTCTGCCATATGAGACTCGCACGCATGGCTCCCGCCATAAGAGACTCGCACGCATGGCTCCCGCCATAAGGGACTCGCACGCATGGCTCCCGCCATAAGGGACTCGCACGCATGGCTCCCGCCATAAGGGACTCGCTGGAGTGGCTCTTGGGTTAGAGGGACTCGCTGGAGTGGCTCTTGGCTTAGAGGATTTCACAATTGTCATCGACATTGGTAGGTCATACGGCCATCTGATACTATTTTCCATGGCACACCTTTCAAAATTTTTCTTTTGTTCATTTATATTTTACAGATTAGTACTTGCGGTTCATTTCAGCCTCATTTCATTAAGAAGCTTTACCCCATGTCTTTGTCTTTCTAGGTTATCGAGTCCCGGTTGATTATTAAACCCGTCGGGTTAAGCCCCAATCTTTTCCCCAGCCGTCCTCAATTCTAAGGTTCGCACCCCGGCAGCTGCCCGGCCCCATGGGCCCCTGGTGGTTGCTTCGGCCCCATGGCTTCAGGGGTCCGACTAATGGTTGTCTGTCCACCTGTGCAGCTATGCTTTTGGTTTTGAATGACTCACATCTTTATCTGCTTGCCAATTTATGTTATTTAGGTTTCATTTTAGTTAATGTCCGTTATTATCTCCATTTTCTGTCACGTTTCCCTTCGTCTTTTCAGGTCATGCAGTTGAATTCATGTTGGGGGTCACCTTCCATGTCGGTCAGGTCTCGTTCCTAATGATATGTCACCTTGCATGTTATTCAGGCCACGTAGTTTATCTTAGGTATCGCCTGCCACATCGGTCAGGCTCATGGTTTAATTTCACCTGCACCTTATTCAGGTCACTTATTATAGTCATAATTTCTTGATTAAAAAA
This sequence comes from Bufo bufo, assembly GCF_905171765.1. NCBI lineage: Eukaryota > Metazoa > Chordata > Amphibia > Anura > Bufonidae > Bufo > Bufo bufo. The sequence continues at coordinate 514,153,318 of NC_053390.1, read as the reverse complement.
AACAAAAAAAAAACTCTGCCCCATGGCTTCGGGGGCCCGATGACTGCTTCGGCCCCATGGCTTCGGGGGCCCGACGACGGCTTCGGCCCCATGGCTTTGGGGGCCCGACGATGGCTTCGGCCCCATGGCTTCAGGGGGCCCGACGATGGCTTCGGCCCCATGGCTTCGGGGGCCCGATGACGGCTTCGGCCCCATGGCTTCGGGGGCCCGTTGATGGCTTCGGCCCCATGGCTTCGGGGGCCCGATGACTGCTTCGGCCCCATGGCTTCGGGGGCCCGATGACTGTTTTCAGTCCTGCTGGGCTGATTGCCTGGTTGGTTGTCCATCTGGGCTGATTTGGCCCGTATGTATCACATACATACCTGCTTCCCTAATTTCCTAATAATCCATGTTGATCGCTCACTTTATGTTTTGACCGCAAACTGGTCCGGTTCGCCCTACAGCATCATTGTCATGTCTTACGCAGATATTTCGTCTTGCTTTAATTGTTCATGCTTTCGTTCAGGTCCTGCCAGAGGAGGAACAAGTAGGGTAATTCCCTCTAGCATTTCAGTCTCCGATCGTAATCGACTATATCTTGTCAACCAGGTCCCCGCGCAAAGTCTTTGCCTTTTTACCACGACTAGGAATTCATTTTCGCCGGTAGCTTCATTGCAATTGCATTCCCTCACTCATGGGAGGTCATAGACAGAATCTTGTATATTATGGCTTCGTAGCTTCTTGCCGCACTAACCTCAGACTCTCTACAACCACGTTAAATCGTGTTTTGGACAAGGTTCAGCATTTCCTCACAGTAGAAGATTCAGATAGTAGGTCGGTCTTCACGTCTCAAGCGTTAAAACAATTCTCAGGGGCACACAGTAGAACAACGCGCGGACCACGGCTAGCAGATAGCTGTTGTCTGGGGAACTATTCAAGGATTCTCTTCCTATCTACATAGTTCTTTTTGGCCCTCATTCCTGCATAGTTTAGGCAGTTAGGTTTCGGTCCCACGATCTCCTGAGGCTAGGGCATTGCCAGTACTCCCTAGAACCAAAACTTTACAAGGTTCAGTTGGTTTTCATGATCCATTTCACAACGTATTCTTGGTCCTCCATTCCGCTTTGGGGCAGTATCCGCAATATTGAGCATCATGTCTCTGGCCTTGTCATCCACAAGATGGGTTGTAGGTCTCCTTCTGGCCTTGCCTCATACACCCCGAATTTTTCGCTCTAGATCCCTGACGCCTTGCAGTTGGCTTGGGGATTAGTTTGCACATGCCATTAGCGTTCCTTTTCTACCCTACTTGGCTTGGTTTTTGCCCACTTACAGGCCTACCCACGATCATGGCTTAGGGCACACAACAAGCCATTTAGTCAGGTCAGCTAAGACACGCCTAGCTCGGTTAGGTTGTTCCCGTTGTTTCTCTCCCTAGGGTTCTTCGGATATCTCTTGGCCGTAGCCATGACCACAAATGGATTTAATGAATAGATTTTCCCTGTCAGATATTCAGCACAGGGGTACTTCGCATAAAAAAAATGTGAAAATGTCCCCCCTCCGGGGCCCTGAAGTCATAGATGGATTGCCTATATTATTTTCCCTTCCCCTGGCACATATGCAGTGCAGGTGTCCTTAGAAAATGCCTAGATGTCGCCCACTGAGCTACCAGAACAGGATTTAAGTAATGTCCCTGGCACACATGCAGTTGCCGACGCCCACCTAACAAACAGACTGATTAAAGCTTATTTCTCTGTGGCACTGGGCTCAGGGGTACAAAAATGTAGCATAGCACCACAAAAATAATCGCTGTAGTTTGCAGATTTAACACCAAGAACACCAGAATTGTTTCCTAATCTCTCCCTCACAGCTGCAGCATCCTGCGGCGCTACGTGACTCCAGCTTATATAGAGGCTGGGTCACATGCTGCACTGGCCAATCACAGCCATGCTATTAGTAGGCATGGCTGTGATGGCTTCTAAGGGCACTCGAGTTAAACGCTTGTTGATTGGCTGCCCTTGTACTGAAATGTTCGGGTTTGGGTCAAAAAATCATAACGTTTGGTACCCTACTATTGAGCAGTTCAGGAAAAGATAGGGAGGCATTATCCACAACACAGGGAGAGCAGGGACCAATACGAGAGTGTAAAGTCTGGGTAATAGGGGATATTCTATTACACCTTGCTGCACAAATTGGGGCTACTAAAAGTAATCTAGTACTACAGAGTTTAGGTTGTATTCTTTGATATACAAATAATTCCAGTAATCCTTGCTTCTGTTATTGGGATGAAACTGCGGTCTGATACAACCATCAATTCCTCCTTGATTCTGGGGTGATATTGCATTCTGTTACAAACCGTTTTGGGGTGTATTTATTTTAAATATAAGTACTTCCATTCTTCCTTGATTCTGGGGTGATATTGCAGTCTTATACAAACAATTTTAAAGTGTATTTAATTGATATATAAGTACATCCATTTCTACGCAGAAGCCTATCTATCCAGAAAGAAGTAGCAGTGCACGGGTTCAAGGAGGCAGGAGTAGCAGGCAGGAAAATTGCATACTCAGCAGTGTGGCAATTTTTCATCAAGCCGTCAAAGGACATCAGCATGGCCATTTGCAAAATCTCTGGGGAGAAGGTGAAGTGTGGCCAGGGTGTCAATGTTGCCGTCACCATAAAGTGGCCTGGGAAAACTGTGGCGCTTATCTAGTGGTACAGCCTGAGGCAGCAACCGCTGCATCACCCACTGGCCCGCACCCCTTTTCCTGCAGTGAAGGCTCCACCACCTCAGCCGAAGGGAGCTGTCTGTCCTTCCCATCATCTACTGGTCCTGATGCTCCTGCTCCACGTCCTCCTACTCCTCATCAGTCATTTCATCAGCAATCGATCACCAAAGCAATTGCAAAAAGACAACAGTATGCATGCACTCATACAACGGCGCAGACGCTGAACGTGCTCCTGGCCAAGTTGCTTGTGCTGCAGTCCTCCCTTTGCATGTGGTGGACTCTGCACCTTTCAGAGAACTGATGGCTTGTGATGAGCCAAGTTGGAGAGTACCAAGCTGTCATTACTTCTCCAAAAAGGCAACATGTATGTTGAACAGAAGGTGGGCCAGTCCTAGAGCCTGTCGGTGTCTGCGAAAGTTCATGGCAGCGCCAACATGCGGAGCTGTAACTACGGTCAAGGACTATATATGTCCTTTATGTCCCACTGGGTAAATGTGGTTCCTGCCCAGCCACACCAGCAACTTGGCCAGGTGACGGCACTGCAGCCTCTGCGTTCTCAAGCTGTGGGTCCTGCGCCAATGTCCTCTGCTGCCTCCTCATCTTCCACCTTGTCCTCAGCCTCCACTGCAGGCACAATTCGGAGTGCTCCTCCAGCATACCACATGTGCAGGGCACAGCGGTGTCACGCTGTTCTGCACTTAGTTTACCTGGACGAATGGAGTCACAAAGGGGAAGAACTGCTTCCCATCCTCCATCAAGAAATTGAATCCTGGCTATCTCCTCCCAACTTAACATAGGAACCATGGTCAGTGACAACGGGAAGAACATTGTGTCTGTGCTTCAAAGAGGGCTGAGCAATGCTCCCTGCATGGCGCATGTGTTTAATCTGGTGAAGCGGTTCCTGAAGTCTTCCACCAATCTGCAAGACATCCTGAAAATGGTCAAGAAACTGTGCATGCACTTCAGCCACTCTTACATTGCAAAGCCCACCCTTCTTAAGCTGAAAAGGCAGAATGGCCTTCCCCAACATTGCCTCATATGCGACGTATCCACCCATTTGACCTCCACATATTGGACTGACTATATGAGCAGAGGCAGGCCATAAACAATTTCTTGATAATGCAGGCAGACAAGAGCACTCCCCTGTGTAAGGTTTACGTTAGCCAGTGGCAGCTCGTACATGACACCTGCCGTTTGCTCAGGCCCTTTGAGGAGGTTACTTTATTTGTTAGTCGCCCGGACTACGGGATGAACAACGTCATTCCACTGCTTCATGTTCTGGAACATATGCTGCTAAATCTAGCTAGCCAGAGGACAGGAGATGTGGCGCCTACATCTTATGGTCACCTGAGCCCTGTGGGGGCTGAACTGAAAGAGGAGGAGGACATTCACGCACAAGCAATGTATACAGAAATGGACAGAAGAGGAGGAGCAGGAGGAGGTAGAGGGCAATGAGGAAGACCAGGCAGACCGAGACACAGTGATAGTATGCAGCTGAGATGGAGGCAGGGAGTCCCTTGCCCGATGCATGCTCGGTTGCTTGTGTAGTGACAGCTGAATTGTCAAAATTAAGCAGAGGGATGACTACTGGCTCTCCACCATGTTAGACCCTCGCTAGCACACCAAAATGGGAGCTTTTTTCCACCCGCTGAGAAGGAGGATAAACTGAATTACTATCCAGACATCTTATGTAGTCAGTTGGCCGCTGCCTATGTGCGCCATCGCCCATCCTCATGAAGGTTTGACCAGGGGAGGCCCTCTGTGCTCACATTCCACTGCAATGTCTGCTATAGGGGAGCAGTACCAGCTCCATCAGTAGCAACTTAAGTCTAGAGTCTCTGATGAGCACTTTTCTTTACCCCCTTAGTGAAGAAACCACCCACCAGCAGCAGCAAGACATGGAGCAGAACCTGAACCAGCAGGTGGTGGCATACATGGACTGCACCCTGCCATCCCAAATGGAAGAATTCCTGGACTAATGGGCAGCCAAACTTGATTTTTGGTCGCAACTGGCCAAGTTTGCCCTGGACAAGCTTTCCTGCCGGCCAGTAGTGTGGCATCAGAAGGGGTGTTTTGTGCGGTGGAGGCATAGTTACCCCAAGGAGAACTCACCTTTCCACCAAAAATGTGGAGTCTGACCTTTGTGAAGATTAATCAGGCATGGATCATCCAAGATTTCCATGCATCAGTGCCTGATGTATCAGACTAGACCATTCTGGGTGCCACACCCAAACTTTGTCAAAAGAGACCCATTTCTTCGTGCCACCTGCTTCAGCCACTATTCGGATGCTGCCACCCGCCTGATGCCACACACCTGCCACCATGTGCATCTACTGCAACCCACCATCTTGTTACTGCCATTGCTTTTGCCCCCCACCTCACCACTCTGTGAAAGGGCCACTGTGTTGACTCCTCATTCTGTTGCCACCTCCCCACTCTGTCATTGGGCCACTATGTTGACTCTTCATGCAGTTGCTACCCTCACCACTCTGTCACTGGGCCACTGTGTTGACTCCTCATGCTGTTGCCACCTCACCACTAGAGATGTCCCGAACTATTGCCGGCGAATAGTTCCCGGCGAACAGCGCTTGTTCGCGTTCGCCGCGGCGGGCGAACATATGCGATGTTCGGTTTGCCCCCTATTTGTCATCATTGTGTAAACTTTGACCCTGTACCTCACAGTCAGCAGACACATTCCAGCCAATCAGCATCATACCCTCCCACCTGCTGGACAGCATCCATTTTAGGTTCATTCGGAAGCTGCATTCTTAGTGAGAGTAGGGACAGTGTAGCTGCTGCTGATTTAATAGGGAAATCGATAGCTAGGCTAGTGTATTCAGTGTCCACTACAGTCCTGAAAGATTCATCTGATCTCTGCTGTAAGGACAGCACCCCAAAAAGCCCTTTTTAGGGCTAGAACATCAGTCTGCTTTTTTTTTTTTTTTTTTCCTGTGTGATCTAATTGCAGTTTCCTGCCAGCGTGTGTGTCAGGCTCACAGCGTATACTGTGCCCACTTGCCCAGTGCCACCACTCATATCTGGTGTCACAGTAGCTTGCATTTAAAAAAAAATAAAACTTTTTTGACTGTAATATAATAGCAGTCAGTTGCCTGCATGTGTTTGTGTGTTTAAGGCCCTGCTGCAAGTGCATAGTGTCACCAGCGCAACTCATATCTGGTGTCACAGTAGCTTGCACGCATAGTACAACTAAACTAATAAAAAAAAAATGACAGGCAGAGGCTGGCCACCCCGCAGGGGTGGTCGTGGTCCTGTGATTCCCTTTGGCCCTAGAATAATGCCCAGTGTTCAGAGGCCACGTACCCTGAACTCGAAATGTTCTGAGGACATAGTTGAATGGCTAACACAGGACACCCAATCTTCTACAGCTTCCACTCTGAGCCTTGATGCACCATCCTCCTCCAGCTCAGCTTCGGGCACCTCTCAAGTTACCACTCGCCCGCCTGCCACCACCACCAACACTAGCACCACAGCCGCTTCACTTGATCTGTCAGAGAAGTTATTTACACATCAGTTGGAAGAAATGAGTGATGCTCAACCATTATTGCCAGAGGATGTAGATAACAGGGATATGTCTCAGTCAGGCAGCATTACACACATGGACGTACGGTGTGATAATGATGATGTTGTACCTGCTGCTGCTTCCTTTGCTGAGTTGTCAGATACAAGTGAAGCGGTTGATGATGACGATGTGTCCGTGGATGTCACGTGGGTGCCCGCTCGAAGAGAAGAAGAACAGGGGGAAAGTTCAGATGGGGAGACAGAGAGGAGGAGGAGACAAGTTGGAAGCAGGGGGAGGTCATCGCAAGGAGCTAGTGGCACAGTCAGACAGCATGCATCGGCACCCGGGGTCAGCCAGACAGCACGCCAATCAACGCATGCTGTTGCCACCACCAGAATGCCGTCATTGCAGAGCTCTGCAGTGTGGCATTTTTTTGTGTGTCTGCCTCTGACAACAGCGATGCCATTTGCAACCTGTGCCAAAAGAAACGGAGTCGTGGGAAGTCCAACACCCACCTAGGTACAACTGCTTTGCGAAGGCACATGATCGCACATCACAAACGCCTATGGGATCAACACATGAGTACAAGCAGCACACAAACTCAAAGCCGCCATCCTCCTTCTGGTCCAGCATCTTCAGCCACGTCAATCACTGCTGTCCTCCTTGCCCCCTCTCAACCATCCGCCACTCTGTCTCTCGCCTTGAGCAGTTCCTGCTCATCTGCCCACAGCCAGGTGTCTGTCAAGGACATGTTTGTGCGTAAGAAGCCAATGTCACAAAGTCACCCCCTTGCCCGGCGTCTGACAGCTGGCTTGTCTGAACTCTTAGCCCGCCAGCTTTTACCATACAAGCTGGTGGAGTCTGAGGCCTTCCAAAAATTTGTAGCTATTGGGACACCGCAGTGGAAGGTACCCGGACGAAATTTCTTTGCACAAAAGGCAATCCCCAACCTGTACTCGATTGTGCAAAAGGAAGTAATGGCATGTCTGGCACACAGTGTTGGGGCAAGGGTCCATCTGACCTCTGATACCTGGTCTTCAAAGCACGGTCAGGGCAGGTATATCACCTACACTGCGCATTGGGTAAACCTGCTGACGGCTGCCAAGCATGTAATGCGTGGCTCTGCAGAGGAGTTGGTGACACCGCCACGACTTGCAGGCAGGCCTGCTGCCACCTCCTCTACTCCTCCTACTCCATCCTCTTCCATAACCTCCTCGCCCGAGTCCTCTTCTGCTGCTGCGGCTTGCTCCGCATCAACGGCACCCCCCCAGCTCCCCAGGGGCTATTCCACATCCCGGATACGACAGTGTCACGCCGTCTTGGGGTTGACTTGCCTGAAAGCAGAGAGTCACACCGGACCAGCACTCCTGTCCGCCCTGAACGCACAGGTGGATCAGTGGCTGACTCCGCACCAACTGGAGATCGGCAAAGTGGTGTGTGACAACGGAAGCAATTTGTTGGCGGCATTGAATTTGGGGAAGTTGACACATGTGCCGTGCATGGCACATGTGTGTAATCTAATCGTACAACGCTTTGTGCATAAGTACCCAGGCTTACAGGACGTCCTCAAGCAGGCCAGGAAGGTGTGTGGCCATTTCAGGCGTTCCTACACGGCCATGGCGCACTTTTCAGATATCCAGCGGTGAAACAACATGCCAGTGAGGCGCTTGATTTGCGACAGCCCCATACGTTGGAATTCAACACTCCTAATGTTCGACCGCCTGCTCCAACAAGAAAAAGCCGTCAACGAGTATTTGTATGACCGGGGTGCTAGGACAGCCTCTGCGGAGCTGGGAATTTTTTTGCCACGTTACTGGACGCTCATGCGCAATGCCTGTAGGCTCATGCGTCCTTTTGAGGAGGTGACAAACCTAGTCAGTCGCACCGAAGGCACCATCAGCGACATCATCCCATTTGTTTTCTTCCTGGAGCGTGCCCTGCGAAGAGTGCTGGATCAGGCCGTAGATGAGCCTGAAGAGGAAGAGGAAGACTTGTGGTCACCATCACCACCAGAAACAGCCTTATCAGCATCGCTTGCTGGACCTGCGGCAACGCTGGAAGAGGAGTGTGAGGAAGAGGAGTCAGAGGAGGAATGTGGCTTTGAGGAGGAGGAAGACCAACCACAGCAGGCATCCCAGGGTGCTCGTTGTCACCTATCTGGTACCCGTGGTGTGGTACGTGGCTGGGGGGAAGAAAATACCTTCAGTGAGATCACTGAGGACGAGGAACGGGACATGAGTAGCTCGGCATCCAACCTTGTGCAAATGGGGTCTTTCATGCTGTCGTGCCTGTTGAGGGACCCTCGTATAAAAAGGTTGAAGGAGAACGACCTGTACTGGGTGGCCACGCTACTAGACCCCCGGTATAAGCAGAAAGTGCCTGAAATGTTACCGAATTACCGCAAGTCGGAAAGGATGCAGCAGTTCCAAAATAAATTAAAAAGTATGCTTTACACAGCGTATAAGGGTGATGTCACAGCACAACGGGAATCTAACAGGGGAAGAGGTGAAAGTAATCCTTCTCCTACCACGACCACGCCGGCAAGGACAGGACGCTTTACAGACGTGTTGATGGAGGACATGCAGAGCTTTTTAAGTCCTACGCATCGCCACAGCCCATCGGGGTCCACCCTCAGAGAACGACTAAACCGACAAGTAGCAGACTACCTCGCCTTAACTGCAGATATCGACATTCTGAGGAGCGATGAACCCCTTGACTACTGGGTGTGCAGGCTTGACCTGTGGCCTGAGCTATCCCAATTTGCGATAGAACTTCTGGCTTGCCCCGCTTCAAGTGTCCTGTCAGAAAGGACCTTCAGTGCAGTAGGAGGTATTGTCACTGAGAAGAGACGTCGCCTAGGTCAAAAAAGTCTAGATTACCTCACCTTTATTAACATGAATGAGGCATGGTTCCCGAAGGGACTGACAGTGGGCGATACATTCGACTAAAAAAGGCCTGATGAGATGAGCTGCCTTGGGCTAAAAATGGTCCACACGCTGCTGTATTTTATCTCTGAATGCCGGATGATTTGCGTGACTTATCCGCCACCAACTATGGTTCAAGCCGCAATGTTTTAGGGCACTTTCTGCCCGGGAAACATAAATTTTTCTGGCCGCTGCTACAGTAGCAGCGGCTGCAACAATACCTGATTTTTCAGGCCTGTGTACATGCCTAATTTTTCTGGCATCTGGTGCTGCACTGTGGCTGCAAAAACAAAACAAAAAAAAAGGCACATACATGTGTCAATTCCCCTTCGTGATCGTTACCTTGTTGTGGTGAAGGGGCTTGCCTATCACAATGAAGCGACCACCTCTATGAGTGTGTTGGCAATGGCAATTTTGGCACACCCCAGATGATAAGGTCGTTGCTTCATTGTGAACAGACCAAAAGCGATATGCTGGATAATTTTGCATAGAAAAAAACATTAATTTTCTTTGTGATCATCTAAGGTGATCATTAAAGCCTTCTAGGCCAACAATGGGCCCACACTGCAGAATCATTGTTTTCTGGGTCACTTAACTGTCACTGAACTACTTTAGCACGACCATAGGCTTTGAAAAACCCCTATCGCCTGCAATCTCCCAAACGTGCGCACGAGCACAGTCATCACTACACCAAGATTGACGCATAGAGGAATAAAATTTATGTCATGAGTGTGTCAACTATTGACAACTCTTTGCGGTTGTCTAAAATCTATTCCATACACGTCCCCTGATAGGGGACGTAACAGGGATTAAACTGATAGGAATAGTACTACTTAACACACCACTCCTATCTGGTGGCACAGTACATTGGACGCGCAGTGCCCCAAATTGGAAGTAGGAGGACCGACCAAGCATCTTTTTCCATCTCCCGGTTCCTAAAATCTATTCCATACACGTCCCATGATAGGGGACGTAACAGGGATTAAACTGATAGGAATAGTATTACTTAACACACCACTCCTATATGGTGGCACAGCACATTGCACGGCGCACGCGCAGTGCCCCAAATTGGAACTAGGAGGACCAACCAAGCATCTTTTTCCATCTCCCGGTTCCTAAAATCTATTCCATACACGTCCCCTGATAGGGGACGTAACAGGGATTAAACTGATAGGAATAGTACTACTTAACACACCTTATAATAATAATAATACTAGTGGACGTAACAGGGATTAAACTGATAGGAATAGTACTACTTAACACACCACTCCTATCTGGTGGCTCAGTACATTGCACGCGCAGTGCCCCAAATTGGAAGTAGGAGGACTGACCAAGCATCTTTTTCCATCTCCCGGTTCCTAAAATCTATTCCATACATGTCCCCTGATAGGGTACGTAACAGGGATTAAACTGATAGGAATAGTACTACTTAACACACCTTATAATAACGCAGAGAGAGGCAACGCAGAGAGAGGAGTCTGAAGAAGAGGAGTCAGAGGAGGAAGGTGGCTTTGAGGAGGTGGAAGACCAACCACAGCAGGCGTCCCAGGGGGCTTGTTGTCACCTTTCGGGGACCCTTGGTGTTGTACGTGGCTAAGTGGAGGAAGAGACCTTCAATGACATCAGTGAGGACAAGGAACGGGACATGGCTAGCTTGGTATCCAACCTTGTGCAAATGGGGAGTTTGCGGTTGTGCAAATGAACTGTTTGCGGTTGTTTGCGGTGCGTTAAACGGGGAGTTTTGTCTGTCACTGTGAAGCATGCCACAGTCCAGGTGTTAGTTCCCTTGAAACAACTTTTCCATCACTATTGTGGCCAGAAAGAGTCCCTGTGGGTTTGAAGTCTATGGCGGTTCGCCCGTTCGCGAAAATTTGCGAAAATTTGCGTTCGCCCTTCGCGAACAAAAATTTTTATGTTCGCGACATCTCTACTCACCACTCTGTCAGTGGGCCACTGTATTGACTCCTCATGCTGTTGCACCATCCCCACTCTGTCACTGGGCCACTGTGTTGACTCCTCATGCTGTTGCCACCTCACCACTTTGACACTGGGCAACTGTGTTGACTCCTTATGCTGTTGCCCCCTCACCACTATGTCATTGGGCCACTGTGTTGACTCTTCATGCAGTTGCCACCCTCACCACTCTGTCACTGGACCACTGTGTTGACTCCTCATGCTGTTGCCACCTCACCACTCTGTCACTGGGCCACTGTATTGACTCCTCATGCTGTTGCCACCATCACCACTCTGTCACTGGGCCACTGTGCTGACTCCTCATGCTCATTTTTAAACCTTTTGACCTCACAGTACTTGTCAACGTTTTAGACTTTACATTTGCTAACTAGTGGTCCCTAGGGACCTATTTACGTTTTTGGATCCAGTACTGTTTTTTCTTTTAAAACTTCACTTTTATTTCATTATTTTAATAGATACAATCCTCTTATTCGAATATTTATATTATTACTATGTTACAGACATGTTTAAAACTATCAGTGATGCGGAATATCTCTAAATTCTTTACTCTTGGTGATATATATTCTTATGTTGGTGCATATCATTTATTGCGACCTTCTTAATAGATGGCTCTTTCTTCCTTCCTATTCATGTGTGGCAGCTATTTTGAACAGGGGAAAGGGAGTGGGAATTGGGAGAGGGGGACAATGGGGAGGAGGGAGGGTGGGGAGATATTGTCTATTACCCTCGCTATTGGGACGATACGCTAGAGGAGCGTCAGAGTCTATTAGCTATTACTATTCCCTTATATATAGGGACATGTATCATGCTATTGCACTAGTGGTAACACCTATTATTTTTCTTTATTGAGACGTTCCTCCTCTCACTTTTTATCCGTCACTCTCTATCTCCTATATACGTTCCTCCTCTCACTTCATATCAGTCCATCTCCATCTCCTATGCGCTTTTAATAGCCACTGCCTCCTATACTATCTGCATCTATTCAGGTCTAAGCTCTATAGGTCGCTGCTACTATAGCATTTTCTTTATTGACACTGTTAATAGATCTTTTCCGCATATCACTGCCTAAAAAACACTAACTCTCACACGCCCTGCATCCCGACATGTTTCGCTGTTACACAGCGTCTTCAGGAGATAATGCAGGTGTGAGTGTTGGGGGCGGGGTCCAGCCTTTGAAGGCTCGCTTTGGGTCACATGCTTTCAGCTTCCAATCGCTTACTAGTACGTCATGCCTCTATGTGTCTCTAATTCACACCCTCTTTTTTAATTGGCTCCCCTCCGTCATGTGTTGGTGACTCACAGACACGCATCACGTCACTTGGATCGTAGTGTACGGCATTATGATTTCGTCACGCCCTCTTTTTCAATTCGCTCCGGTCCCTCATGTGATCGTGACTTGCATTTGCATGTTACGTCACTGTGGTCATGTTTCGCTGCGTTGCCGCGAGACCTCCGCTATTCTCGCGCATGCGCGAGAACTTATATATTTCTATCATTGGATTTATTAACTACCCGATCCGCGCATGCTTGCGGACTTAGGCTTTGGCAGGTCGCTTCTATTCTATCGCGTTATCAACGCAAGCGCGGACTCTTAGCTGGATTATCCTGACCTTTCACCGTTTCTATGATGCGAATATGGTAATTTATCATTTATGTTCATTTCACTACCCACTCATACCCACTACACATTTATATTTTTTAGGGCCATACCTTCTCATGTGTATTTTCATCTCCAACACCTCCTCCCATCAAGATGAGCATCCAATGTGGACCTCCCACGGTCTGGACCCCTTCATCCGTTCATATGGTAAGTATTTCCATATTATTAGTCATTTTTTTGTGTAATTTTTTAAAAATATTTTCTAGTTCTTTTTTATTTCTTTTTTTCTTATTTTTAATTTTTCACTTTTCGTTTATTCATTACACAAATAAATGTCTTTTCAATTCACTCGGATGTTCTTCCTTTGCCCCTCTATCTAGTCTATCTACATAGCCTTATTATTGATACTCTAAAGATGCTTTAGATTTATTATTTATTCTTTATTTTTCCTTTTTTCTTTTTACTGCTAAATTGCTTTATAAGAACGGTTGGAAGGTAAATCCTTCATTTATTCCTATTGGTGACAGGGATTTCAGCCGATTAATCCACTTTGCTTCTTCCTGCTGTAGTTTATTGTCCATGTCTCCTTGTCTAGGGCCCAGTTTCACCTTCTGTATACCCCAAATTTCTAGACCTGTTGGATTTCCCTTGTGATATTTATTCATATGTCTCACTAGGGGTGTATCATCATCAGTGTTGAGGGTACTTAGATGTTTCGAAATCCTCCTCCTCAGTTCCTGTATCGTTTTTCCAATGTAGATTTTAGGACATCTACATTGTATCGCGTAGACTACGCCAGTACTTTTACAATTGATGTACTCCCTGATGGTGTACTTTTTCCCATCATGTGGGTTTGAAAACTCTTTCTTTGGTACCATATATTTACAAAATATACATCAACCACAGGGGTATGACCCCTGTGTGGATAACCAGTTCTTTTTTGAGGACGTTTTTTTCTGGAAATGGCTATGAACCATGAGATCTTTTAGGTTCTGTCCTCTCCTGTATGTCACCGATGGGTTAGTGGGCAGCACCTCCTTCAGGTCTTTATCTGAGGTCAAAATATGCCAATATTTTTTAAGTATCCCATATACTCTCTGATGCTGATAATCAAATGTGCCTATACATCTTATTGTTTTATCATTTGTTGGTATCTTTCTTTTAAATAGACTCTCCCTCTCCATCTTTTTGACCCTATTATAGGCCCTATAGAGCACCTTCCTAGGGTATCCTCTCTCTAGGAATCTCTGATACAGGATCTTACATTCCTCTTCAAAAGCTGTCTCATTTGTACAATTTCTTTTCGCTCTCAGATATTGTGCGACAGGTATACCTCTTTTAAGAGGTTTGGGGTGGCAGCTTTCCCAGTGAAGGAGACTGTTGCTGGCTGTGGTCTTCCTATATATTTCAGTCGTCAATTCACCCTCTTTTTCTATATTGATCTTTAGATAGAGGAAATTTATGCTTTTTTTATTAATCTCATTTGTGAATTGTAAGCCGATGTCATTCACGTTGAGGTCTCTAGTGAATGTCTCAAACTGTGTTGTAGTGCCATTCCAGAATATCAGAATGTCGTCTATGTATCTAGCCCAATACATTATATGCTCCGTGTGATGTGCATTTTTATCAGTGAAGACCTGTTTGTCTTCCCACCACCCCAAAAATAAATTAGCAAACTGGGTGCACATACTGTCCCCATCGCGGTGCCGGTAACCTGTAAATAATATTGCCCGTTAAAAATAAAATAATTGTGTGTAAGTAAAAACCGTAATAAAGTGATAACAAAATGATTGTGCTCATGGAATTGTGTGCCTTTCGTGCCTAAATAATATTCTACTGCCTTGATCCCTAATTCGTGATTTATACTTGTATATAGAGCCTCAACGTCTAGGCTTGCTATCAGTGTGTTATCATTCACATGAATTTCTCGCAATTTCATAACTGTATCACTCGTATCCTTCAGATACGCCCACCTTGACGAGCGTATATAGGCATAGATATAGGTACATACATGCATAAGCCTACCATGAGAATGATATAGTAACCACAAAATCAAAGAGGCCAATGAGCTGGCCTAAAAAGAAAGAAGAAGATAAAATGAATATATAGACAATATAAACACCCCCTATAAAGAAATGAATGTTAAACATCAAGGAAATGAAAGAAAAATGCAACTCCGTTGTAAAGGAAGGTATATATACATGGTGTAGGTATGATGATGCGTATACACCACCATATATACATCGTCATGCTAAGATCACCCTGAGTTATGGCATCACAACTGAGATTAAGTTAGAAAATAGGAGGACCAACTGGAGATAAAAGTCAAAACCTGTAAAATATAATAAAGATAAGTTCTGACCAGAAACAGCATACAGTACCAGTATAAAGAATGAAGCATCATAGAAACGGTGAAAGGTCAGGATAATCCAGCTAAGAGTCCGCGCTTGCGTTGATAACGCGATAGAATAGAAGCGACCTGCCAAAGCCTAAGTCCGCAAGCATGCGCGGATCGGGTAGTTAATAAATCCAATGATAAAAATATATAAGTTCTTGCGCATGCGCGAGAATAGCGGAGGTCTCGCGGCAACGCAGCGAAACATGACCACAGTGACGTAACATGCAAATGCAAGTCACGATCACATGAGGGACCGGAGCGAATTGAAAAAGAGGGCGTGAGGAAATCATAATGCCGTACACTACGATCCAAGTGACGTGATGCGTGTCTGTGAGTCACCAACACATGACGGAGGGGAGCCAATTAAAAAAGAGGGTGTGAATTAGAGACACATAGAGGCATGACGTACTAGTAAGCGATTGGAAGCTGAAAGCATGTGACCCAAAGCGAGCCTTCAAAGGCTGGACCCCGCCCCCAACACTCACACCTGCATTATCCCCTGAAGACGCTGTGTAACAGCGAAACATGTCGGGATGCAGGGCGTGTGAGAGTTAGTGTTTTTTAGGCAGTGATATGCGGAAAAGATCTATTAACAGTGTCAATAAAGAAAATGCTATAGTAGCAGCGACCTATAGAGCTTAGACCTGAATAGATGCAGATAGTATAGGAGGCAGTGGCTATTAAAAGCGCATAGGAGATGGAGATGGACTGATATGAAGTGAGAGGAGGAACGTATATAGGAGATAGAGAGTGACGGATAAAAAGTGAGAGGAGGAACGTCTCAATAAAGAAAAATAATAGGTGTTACCACTAGTGCAATAGCATGATACATGTCCCTATATATAAGGGAATAGTAATAGCTAATAGACTCTGACGCTCCTCTAGCGTATCGTCCCAATAGCGAGGGTAATAGACAATATCTCCCCACCCTCCCTCCTCCCCATTGTCCCCCTCTCCCAATTCCCACTCCCTTTCCCCTGTTCAAAATAGCTGCCACACATGAATAGGAAGGAAGAAAGAGCCATCTATTAAGAAGGTCGCAATAAATGATATGCACCAACATAAGAATATATATCACCAAGAGTAAAGAATTTAGAGATATTCCGCATCACTGATAGTTTTAAACATGTCTGTAACATAGTAATAATATAAATATTCGAATAAGAGGATTGTATCTATTAAAATAATGAAATAAAAGTGAAGTTTTAAAAGAAAAAACAGTACTGGATCCAAAAACGTAAATAGGTCCCTAGGGACAACTAGTTAGCAAATGTAAAGTCTAAAACGTTGACAAGTACTGTGAGGTCAAAAGGTTTAAAAATTTGCTAATGAATAGTGGGACAAATCCCAACATATTATAGACCTCTCCAATTACTGCAAAAATTGAGGAGCCAGCTAGGTGATATGGCAGGGTTTTTGTCCAACCAGCCCAACAGCCAAAGCTATCTTCTAGAAGCAAACAGAGTGTTTTCCACAGAGAGTCTCCCCATCAACACACAGGATATAACCCAGGCATTTAGAGAAATTAATAGAACCTATAAAAAGTACATTAGATCTATTTGGGAAATCACTAGCTTAGAAACCTACCTACAACAAAAAATTGTGTACAGGGGTATGAGAGTTAACATCATTCCCAACTCACATCAGGAAGACGTCGAATTTATTAGAGGGTGGGAGGTATTGCTAACGGAGAACTCACTCCGCATGCAAGCGTACATCCTAGAACACGAGAAAAAACAGCTAATTAAAGTGGTAGCACAGCTTGAGAAAGAGACCCAAGAAATTCAACAACTCAGATCTCAGCCGGAATTTAGTTCCCTGGAAGTCAAATTACAAAAAAACGTCGAAAGCCTACAAACTGAGGTAAAAGAGAGGAAGCATAGAAAGTATATCAGGGATAAGCGGGACTTCGAGACAGGCCAGATATATAACAAACCAAATAGTCAGTCACTATATACTGGTAGAACTGAGTATAAACAATATACAGATATATCTGAATCTGAAGCGTCTGAATCAGAAGGAAGTCTCCCCCAGACAAATAGGAGAGGCAGAGGTAGATATAGGGGGAAATACCAACAAAGGAGAAATCCACAATCAAGAAATAATATCAATCAAGAATGGCAACAGAGCCAATATCGGGTCCAAAACACTCAAGGACCAAATATAAATCCACAAACATCCTCCTACTTATCACAACCTACCTCTGTGTCTACAACCATGTCGGTTCCACAAATAAACATGCCTCAGCTAGTGGCACCCACTGCCCAGGTTCCTTTTTTAATGACAGGGATACAACTCAGAGACCGAGACAAATGGGGGTACAGTCAGAAAATGTAAATAGCAATACGGCAATGCAGATCATAAATAGGTCCTCCATAGTGCTAAAACCCGAGCACGAATCATTGATACGGAAGGGACTATCATACACCCCGACTCCAAAGTTTGAGTGCTTTACGTGGGTGAAAGACATTCACCTATTTGCTCGGAAACTAGCCCTACATAAAGAGTTTAAAGACAAAGAGGAACAGGGGCATGAGTCGACAAGTGGGGAAAAACAAGCCCTAGAGACTTTAGAAGAACTATCCAGGGAAGGAGCAGGCGAGATAATAAGACCTGTCGCCCCCTTCAGTAAAATGCGACCTAAATCTAGATATACTCCGTCAATATCTAGATTTGCAAATATCCAGACATTTGTGAACCTCGTTACTGGTGATCTTGAAAAGATAGATAAGAAGAAAAATGAAATGGGGGAAAACCTGTCTCCTGAAGAAAGAAATGCCATCAGTGATATTATGGAATGTCAGGATCTTACAATAAAACCCTCAGATAAAGGGGGAAATATTGTATTAATGAATACAGAGGAGTACATAGGGATGGTGATGAGACTATTAGGAGATAACACCACCTATAAAAAACTAGATAGTAACCCCACAGAAAGATACAATAAAGACCTGAAAAAAATATTGATGGAAGCAAGAGGGAAAGACCTGATTACAAAAGAAGAGTACAAAATCCTCTATAAACCATACCCAACAATAGCAACGTTTTATGCGTTGCCGAAAATACACAAAAAACGGGAACCAATACCCGGAAGACCAATCGTTTCAGGGAACAACAACATATGTGAAGGCATAAGCGCCTACGTAGATGCCATTATAAAACCTTTTGTGCAGACTCTCCCCTCATATCTGAAGGATACGAGTGATACAGTTATGAAATTGCGAGAAATTCATGTGAATGATAACACACTGATAGCAAGCCTAGACGTTGAGGCTCTATATACAAGTATAAATCACGAATTAGGGATCAAGGCAGTAGAATATTATTTAGGCACGAAAGGCACACAATTCCATGAGCACAATAATTTTGTTATCACTTTATTACGGTTTTTACTTACACACAATTATTTTATTTTTAACGGGCAATATTATTTACAGGTTACCGGCACCGCGATGGGGACAGTATGTGCACCCAGTTTTGCTAATTTATTTTTGGGGTGGTGGGAAGACAAACAGGTCTTCACTGATAAAAATGCACATCACACGGAGCATATAATGTATTGGGCTAGATACATAGACGACATTCTGATATTCTGGAATGGCACTACAACACAGTTTGAGACATTCACTAGAGACCTCAACGTGAATGACATCGGCTTACAATTCACAAATGAGATTAATAAAAAAAGCATAAATTTCCTCTATCTAAAGATCAATATAGAAAAAGAGGGTGAATTGACGACTGAAATATATAGGAAGACCACAGCCAGCAACAGTCTCCTTCACTGGGAAAGCTGCCACCCCAAACCTCTTAAAAGAGGTATACCTGTCGCACAATATCTGAGAGCGAAAAGAAATTGTACAAATGAGACAGCTTTTGAAGAGGAATGTAAGATCCTGTATCAGAGATTCCTAGAGAGAGGATACCCTAGGAAGGTGCTCTATAGGGCCTATAATAGGGTCAAAAAGATGGAGAGGGAGAGTCTATTTAAAAGAAAGATACCAACAAATGATAAAACAATAAGATGTATAGGCACATTTGATTATCAGCATCAGAGAGTATATGGGATACTTAAAAAATATTGGCATATTTTGACCTCAGATAAAGACCTGAAGGAGGTGCTGCCCACTAACCCATCGGTGACATACAGGAGAGGACAGAACCTAAAAGATCTCATGGTTCATAGCCATTTCCAGAAAAAAACGTCCTCAAAAAAGAACTGGTTATCCACACAGGGGTCATACCCCTGTGGTTGATGTATATTTTGTAAATATATGGTACCAAAGAAAGAGTTTTCAAACCCACATGATGGGAAAAAGTACACCATCAGGGAGTACATCAATTGTAAAAGTACTGGCGTAGTCTACGCGATACAATGTAGATGTCCTAAAATCTACATTGGAAAAACGATAGAGGAACTGAGGAGGAGGATTTCGAAACATCTAAGTACCCTCAACACTGATGATGATACACCCCTAGTGAGACATATGAATAAATATCACAAGGGAAATCCAACAGGTCTAGAAATTTGGGGTATACAGAAGGTGAAACTGGGCCCTAGACAAGGAGACATGGACAATAAACTACAGCAGGAAGAAGCAAAGTGGATTTATCGGCTGAAAACCCTGTCACCAATAGGAATAAATGAAGGATTTACCTTCCAACCGTTCTTATAAAGCAATTTAGCAGTAAAAAGAAAAAAGGAAAAATAAAGAATAAATAATAAATCTAAAGCATCTTTAGAGTATCAATAATAAGGCTATGTAGATAGACTAGATAGAGGGGCAAAGGAAGAACATCCGAGTGAATTGAAAAGACATTTATTTGTGTAATGAATAAACGAAAAGTGAAAAATTCAAAATAAGGAAAAAAGAAATAAAAAAGAACTAGAAAATATTTTTAAAAAATTACACAAAAAAATTACTAATAATATGGAAATACTTACCATATGAACGGATGAAGGGGTCCAGACCGTGGGAGGTCCACATTGGATGCTCATCTTGATGGGAGGAGGTGTTGGAGATGAAAATACACATGAGAAGGTATGGCCCTAAAAAATATAAATGTGTAGTGGGTATGAGTGGGTAGTGAAATGAACATAAATGATAAATTACCATATTCTCCAAAGCAAATATGAAAAATAGGGCATTCAAAAAACTCCATCTATCTCCATCCCCCCAAAAAATCAATCCCCACCTTGACGAGCGTATATAGGCATAGATATAGGTACATACATGCATAAGCCTACCATGAGAATGATATAGTAACCACAAAATCAAAGAGGCCAATAAGCTGGCCTAAAAAGAAAGAAGAAGATAAAATGAATATATAGACAATATAAACACCCCCTATAAAGAAAAGAATGTTAAACATCAAGGAAATGAAAGAAAAATGCAACTCCGTTGTAAAGGAAGGTATATATACATGGTGTAGGTATGATGATGCGTATACACCACCATATATACATCGTCATGCTAAGATCACCCTGAGTTATGGCATCACAACTGAGATCAAGTTAGAAAATAGGAGGACCAACTGGAGATAAAAGTCAAAACCTGTAAAATATAATAAAGATAAGTTCTGACCAGAAACAGCATACAGTACCAGTATAAAGAATGAAGCATCATAGAAACGGTGAAAGGTCAGGATAATCCAGCTAAGAGTCCGCGCTTACGTTGATAACGCGATAGAATAGAAGCGACCTGCCAAAGCCTAAGTCCGCAAGCATGCGCGGATCGGGTAGTTAATAAATCCAATTATAGAAATATATAAGTTCTCGCGCATGCGCGAGAATAGCGGAGGTCTCGTGGCAACGCAGCGAAACATGACCACAGTGACGTAACATGCAAATGCAAGTCACGATCACATGAGGGACCGGAGCGAATTGAAAAAGAGGGCGTGACGAAATCATAATGCCGTACACTACGATCCAAGTGACGTGATGCGTGTCTGTGAGTCACCAACACATGACGGAGGGGAGCCAATTAAAAAAGAGGGTGTGAATTAGAGACACATAGAGGCATGACGTACTAGTAAGCGATTGGAAGCTGAAAGCATGTGACCCAAAGCGAGCCTTCAAAGGCTGGACCCCGCCCCCAACACTCACACCTGCATTATCCCCTGAAGACGCTGTGTAACAGCGAAACATGTCGGGATGCAGGGCGTGTGAGAGTTAGTGTTTTTTAGGCAGTGATATGCGGAAAAGATCTATTAACAGTGTCAATAAAGAAAATGCTATAGTAGCAGCGACCTACAGAGCTTAGACCTGAATAGAAGCAGATAGTATAGGAGGCAGTGACTATTAAAAGCGCATAGGAGATGGAGATGGACTGATATGAAGTGAGAGGAGGAACGTATATAGGAGCTAGAGAGTGACGGATAAAAAGTGAGAGGAGGAACGTCTCAATAAAGAAAAATAATAGGTGTTACCACTAGTGCAATAGCATGATACATGTCCCTATATATAAGGGAATAGTAATAGCTAATAGACTCTGACGCTCCTCTAGCGTATCGTCCCAATAGCGAGGGTAATAGACAATATCTCCCCACCCTCCCTCCTCCCCATTGTCCCCCTCTCCCAATTCCCACTCCCTTTCCCCTGTTCAAAATAGCTGCCACACATGAATAGGAAGGAAGAAAGAGCCATCTATTAAGAAGGTCGCAATAAATGATATGCACCAACATAAGAATATATATCACCAAGAGTAAAGAATTTAGAGATATTCCGCATCACTGATAGTTTTAAACATGTCTGTAACATAGTAATAATATAAATATTCGAATAAGAGGATTGTATCTATTAAAATAATGAAATAAAAGTGAAGTTTTTAAAAAAAAAACAGTACTGGATCCAAAAACGTAAATAGGTCCCTAGGGACCACTAGTTAGCAAATGTAAAGTCTAAAACGTTGACAAGTACTGTGAGCTCATAAGGTTTAAAAATTTGCAAATGAATAGTGGGACAAATCCCAACATATTATAGACCTCTCCAATTACTGCAAAAATTGAGGAGCCAGCTACAGTAGGTGATATGGCAGGGTTTTTGTCCAACCAGCCCAACAGCCAAAGCTATCTTCTAGAAGCAAACAGAGTGTTTTCCACAGAGAGTCTCCCCATCAACACACAGGATATAACCCAGGCATTTAGAGAAATTAATAGAACCTATAAAAAGTACATTAGATCTATTTGGGAAATCACTAGCTTAGAAACCTACCTACAACAAAAAATTGTGTACAGGGGTATGAGAGTTAACATCATTCCCAACTCACATCAGGAAGACGTTGAATTTATTAGAGGGTGGGAGGCATTGCTAACGGAGAACTCACTCCGCATGCAAGCGTACATCCTAGAACACGAGAAAAAACAGCTAATTAAAGTGGTAGCACAGCTTGAGAAAGAGACCCAAGAAATTCAACAACTCAGATCTCAGCCGGAATTTAGTTCCCTGGAAGTCAAATTACAAAAAAAACGTCGAAAGCCTACAAACTGAGGTAAAAGAGAGGAAGCATAGAAAGTATATCAGGGATAAGCGGGACTTCGAGACAGGCCAGATATATAACAAACCAAATAGTCAGTCACTATATACTGGTAGAACTGAGTATAAACAATATACAGATATATCTGAATCTGAAGCGTCTGAATCAGAAGGAAGTCTCCCCCAGACAAATAGGAGAGGCAGAGTAGATATAGGGGGAAATACCAACAAAGGAGAAATCCACAATCAAGAAATAATATCAATCAAGAATGGCAACAGAGCCAATATCGGGTCCAAAACACTCAAGGACCAAATATAAATCCACAAACATCCTCCTACTTATCACAACCTACCTCTGCGTCTACAACCATGTCGGTTCCACAAATAAACATGCCTCAGCTAGTGGCACCCACTGCCCAGGTTCCTTTTTTAATGACAGGATACAACTCAGAGACCGAGACAAATGGGGGTACAGTCAGAAAATGTAAATAGCAATACGGCAATGCAGATCATAAATAGGTCCTCCATAGTGCTAAAACCCGAGCACGAATCATTGATATGGAAGGGACTATCATACACCCCGACTCCAAAGTTTGAGTGCTTTACGTGGGTGAAAGACATTCACCTATTTGCTCGGAAACTAGCCCTACATAAAGAGTTTAAAGACAAAGAGGAACAGGGGCATGAGTCGACAAGTGGGGAAAAACAAGCCCTAGAGACTTTAGAAGAACTATCCAGGGAAGGAGCAGGCGAGATAATAAGACCTGTCGCCCCCTTCAGTAAAATGTGACCTAAATCTAGATATACTCCGTCAATATCTAGATTTGCAAATATCCAGACATTTGTGAACCTCGTTACTGGTGATCTTGAAAAGATAGATAAGAAGAAAAATGAAATGGGGGAAAACCTGTCTCCTGAAGAAAGAAATGCCATCAGTGATATTATGGAATGTCAGGATCTTACAATAAAACCCTCAGATAAAGGGGGAAATATTGTATTAATGAATACAGAGGAGTACATAGGGATGGTGATGAGACTATTAGGAGATAACACCACCTATAAAAAACTAGATAGTAACCCCACAGAAAGATACAATAAAGACCTGAAAAAAATATTGATGGAAGCAAGAGGGAAAGACCTGATTACAAAAGAAGAGTACAAAATCCTCTATAAACCATACCCAACAATAGCAACGTTTTATGCGTTGCCGAAAATACACAAAAAACGGGAACCAATACCCGGAAGACCAATCGTTTCAGGGAACAACAACATATGTGAAGGCATAAGCGCCTACGTAGATGCCATTATAAAACCTTTTGTGCAGACTCTCCCCTCATATCTGAAGGATACGAGTGATACAGTTATGAAATTGCGAGAAATTCATGTGAATGATAACACACTGATAGCAAGCCTAGACGTTGAGGCTCTATATACAAGTATAAATCACGAATTAGGGATCAAGGCAGTAGAATATTATTTAGGCACGAAAGGCACACAATTCCATGAGCACAATAATTTTGTTATCACTTTATTACGGTTTTTACTTACACACAATTATTTTATTTTTAACGGGCAATATTATTTACAGGTTACCGGCACCGCGATGGGGACAGTATGTGCACCCAGTTTTGCTAATTTATTTTTGGGGTGGTGGGAAGACAAACAGGTCTTCACTGATAAAAATGCACATCACACGGAGCATATAATGTATTGGGCTAGATACATAGACGACATTCTGATATTCTGGAATGGCACTACAACACAGTTTGAGACATTCACTAGAGACCTCAACGTGAATGACATCGGCTTACAATTCACAAATGAGATTAATAAAAAAAAGCATAAATTTCCTCTATCTAAAGATCAATATAGAAAAAGAGGGTGAAGTGACGACTGAAATATATAGGAAGACCACAGCCAGCAACAGTCTCCTTCACTGGGAAAGCTGCCACCCCAAACCTCTTAAAAGAGGTATACCTGTCGCACAATATCTGAGAGCGAAAAGAAATTGTACAAATGAGACAGCTTTTGAAGAGGAATGTAAGATCCTGTATCAGAGATTCCTAGAGAGAGGATACCCTTGGAAGGTGCTCTATAGGGCCTATAATAGGGTCAAAAAGATGGAGAGGGAGAGTCTATTCAAAAGAAAGATACCAACAAATGATAAAACAATAAGATGTATAGGCACATTTGATTATCAGCATCAGAGAGTATATGGGATACTTAAAAAATATTGGCATATTTTGACCTCAGATAAAGACCTGAAGGAGGTGCTGCCCACTAACCCATCGGTGACATACAGGAGAGGACAGAACCTAAAAGATCTCATGGTTCATAGCCATTTCCAGAAAAAAACGTCCTCAAAAAAGAACTGGTTATCCACACAGGGGTCATACCCCTGTGGGGGATGTATATTTTGTAAATATATGGTACCAAAGAAAGAGTTTTCAAACCCACATGATGGGAAAAAGTACACCATCAGGGAGTACATCAATTGTAAAAGTACTGGCGTAGTCTACGCGATACAATGTAGATGTCCTAAAATCTACATTGGAAAAACGATACAGGAACTGAGGAGGAGGATTTCGAAACATCTAAGTACCCTCAACACTGATGATGATACACCCCTAGTGAGACATATGAATAAATATCACAAGGGAAATCCAACAGGTCTAGAAATTTGGGGTATACAGAAGGTGAAACTGGGCCCTAGACAAGGAGACATGGACAATAAACTACAGCAGGAAGAAGCAAAGTGGATTTATCGGCTGAAAACCCTGTCACCAATAGGAATAAATGAAGGATTTACCTTCCAACCGTTCTTATAAAGCAATTTAGCAGTAAAAAGAAAAAAGGAAAAATAAAGAATAAATAATAAATCTAAAGCATCTTTAGAGTATCAATAATAAGGCTATGTAGATAGACTAGATAGAGGGGCAAAGGAAGAACATCCGAGTGAATTGAAAAGACATTTATTTGTGTAATGAATAAACGAAAAGTGAAAAATTCAAAATAAGGAAAAAAGAAATAAAAAAGAACTAGAAAATATTTTAAAAAAATGACACAAAAAAATGACTAATAATATGGAAATACTTACCATATGAACGGATGAAGGGGTCCAGACCGTGGGAGGTCCACATTGGATGCTCATCTTGATGGGAGGAGGTGTTGGAGATGAAAATACAAATGAGAAGGTATGGCCCTAAAAAATATAAATGTGTAGTGGGTATGAGTGGGTAGTGAAATGAACATAAATGATAAATTACCATATTCTCCAAAGCAAATATGAAAAATAGGGCATTCAAAAAACTCCATCTATCTCCATCCCCCCAAAAAATCAATCCCCACCTTGACGAGCGTATATAGGCATAGATATAGGTACATACATGCATAAGCCTACCATGAGAATGATATAGTAACCACAAAATCAAAGAGGCCAATGAGCTGGCCTAAAAAGAAAGAAGAAGATAAAATGAATATATAGACAATATAAACACCCCCTATAAAGAAAAGAATGTTAAACATCAAGGAAATGAAAGAAAAATGCAACTCCGTTGTAAAGGAAGGTATATATACATGGTGTAGGTATGATGATGCGTATACACCACCATATATACATCGTCATGCTAAGATCACCCTGAGTTATGGCATCACAACTGAGATCAAGTTAGAAAATAGGAGGACCAACTGGAGATAAAAGTCAAAACCTGTAAAATATAATAAAGATAAGTTCTGACCAGAAACAGCATACAGTACCAGTATAAAGAATGAAGCATCATAGAAACGGTGAAAGGTCAGGATAATCCAGCTAAGAGTCCGCGCTTGCGTTGATAACGCGATAGAATAGAAGCGACCTGCCAAAGCCTAAGTCCGCAAGCATGCGCGGATCGGGTAGTTAATAAATCCAATGATAGAAATATATAAGTTCTCGCGCATGCGCGAGAATAGCGGAGGTCTCGCGGCAACGCAGCGAAACATGACCACAGTGACGTAACATGCAAATGCAAGTCACGATCACATGAGGGACCGGAGCGAATTGAAAAAAAAGGGCGTGAGGAAATCATAATGCCGTACACTACGATCCAAGTGACGTGATGCGTGTCTGTGAGTCACCAACACATGACGGAGGGGAGCCAATTAAAAAAGAGGGTGTGAATTAGAGACACATAGAGGCATGACGTACTAGTAAGCGATTGGAAGCTGAAAGCATGTGACCCAAAGCGAGCCTTCAAAGGCTGGACCCCGCCCCCAACACTCACACCTGCATTATCCCCTGAAGACGCTGTGTAACAGCGAAACATGTCGGGATGCAGGGCGTGTGAGAGTTAGTGTTTTTTAGGCAGTGATATGCGGAAAAGATCTATTAACAGTGTCAATAAAGAAAATGCTATAGTAGCAGCGACCTACAGAGCTTAGACCTGAATAGATGCAGATAGTATAGGAGGCAGTGGCTATTAAAAGCGCATAGGAGATGGAGATGGACTGATATGAAGTGAGAGGAGGAACGTATATAGGAGATAGAGAATGACGGATAAAAAGTGAGAGGAGGAACGTCTCAATAAAGAAAAATAATAGGTGTTACCACTAGTGCAATAGCATGATACATGTCCCTATATATAAGGGAATAGTAATAGCTAATAGACTCTGACGCTCCTCTAGCGTATTGTCCCAATAGTGAGGGTAATAGACAATATCTCCCCACCCTCCCTCCTCCCCATTGTCCCCCTCTCCCAATTCCCACTCCCTTTCCCCTGTTCAAAATAGCTGCCGCACATGAATAGGAAGGAAGAAAGAGCCATCTATTAAGAAGGTCGCAATAAATAATATTCACCAACATAAGAATATATATCACCAAGAGTAAAGAATTTAGAGATATTCCGCATCACTGATAGTTTTAAACATGTCTGTAACATAGTAATAATATAAATATCCGAATAAGAGGATTGTATCTATTAAAATAATGAAATAAAAGTGAAGTTTTAAAAGAAAAAACAGTACTGGATCCAAAAACGTAAATAGGTCCCTAGGGACCACTAGTTAGCAAATGTAAAGTCTAAAACGTTGACAAGTACTGTGAGGTCAAAAGGTTTAAAAATTTGCAAATGAATAGTGGGACAAATCCCAACATATTATAGACCTCTCCAATTACTGCAAAAATTGAGGAGCCAGCTAGGTGATATGGCAGGGTTTTTGTCCAACCAGCCCAACAGCCAAAGCTATCTTCTAGAAGCAAACAGAGTGTTTTCCACAGAGAGTCTCCCCATCAACACACAGGATATAACCCAGGCATTTAGAGAAATTAATAGAACCTATAAAAAGTACATTAGATCTATTTGGGAAATCACTAGCTTAGAAACCTACCTACAACAAAAAATTGTGTACAGGGGTATGAGAGTTAACATCATTCCCAACTCACATCAGGAAGACGTTGAATTTATTAGAGGGTGGGAGGCATTGCTAACGGAGAACTCACTCCGCATGCAAGCGTACATCCTAGAACACGAGAAAAAACAGCTAATTAAAGTGGTAGCACAGCTTGAGAAAGAGACCCAAGAAATTCAACAACTCAGATCTCAGCCGGAATTTAGTTCCCTGGAAGTCAAATTACAAATAAACGTCGAAAGCCTACAAACTGAGGTAAAAGAGAGGAAGCATAGAAAGTATATCAGGGATAAGCGGGACTTCGAGACAGGCCAGATATATAACAAACCAAATAGTCAGTTACTATATACTGGTAGAACTGAGTATAAACAATATACAGATATATCTGAATCTGAAGCGTCTGAATCAGAAGGAAGTCTCCCCCAGACAAATAGGAGAGGCAGAGGTAGATATAGGGGGAAATACCAACAAAGGAGAAATCCACAATCAAGAAATAATATCAATCAAGAATGGCAACAGAGCCAATATCGGGTCCAAAACACTCAAGGACCAAATATAAATCCACAAACATCCTCCTACTTATCACAACCTACCTCTGCGTCTACAACCATGTCGGTACCACAAATAAACATGCCTCAGCTAGTGGCACCCACTGCCCAGGTTCCTTTTTTAATGACAGGGATACAACTCAGAGACCGAGACAAATGGGGGTACAGTCAGAAAATGTAAATAGCAATACGGCAATGCAGATCATAAATAGGTCCTCCATAGTGCTAAAACCCGAGCACGAATCATTGATACGGAAGGGACTATCATACACACCGACTCCAAAGTTTGAGTGCTTTACGTGGGTGAAAGACATTCACCTATTTGCTCGGAAACTAGCCCTACATAAAGAGTTTAAAGACAAAGAGGAACAGGGGCATGAGTCGACAAGTGGGGAAAAACAAGCCCTAGAGACTTTAGAAGAACTATCCAGGGAAGGAGCAGGCGAGATAATAAGACCTGTCGCCCCCTTCAGTAAAATGCGACCTAAATCTAGATATACTCCGTCAATATCTAGATTTGCAAATATCCAGACATTTGTGAACCTCGTTACTGGTGATCTTGAAAAGATAGATAAGAAGAAAAATGAAATGGGGGAAAACCTGTCTCCTTAAGAAAGAAATGCCATCAGTGATATTATGGAATGTCAGGATCTTACAATAAAACCCTCAGATAAAGGGGGAAATATTGTATTAATGAATACAGAGGAGTACATAGGGATGGTGATGAGACTATTAGGAGATAACACCACCTATAAAAAACTAGATAGTAACCCCACAGAAAGATACAATAAAGACCTGAAAAAAATATTGACGGAAGCAAGAGGGAAAGACCTGATTACAAAAGAAGAGTACAAAATCCTCTATAAACCATACCCAACAATAGCAACGTTTTATGCGTTGCCGAAAATACACAAAAAACGGGAACCAATACCCGGAAGACCAATCGTTTCAGGGAACAACAACATATGTGAAGGCATAAGCGCCTACGTAGATGCCATTATAAAACCTTTTGTGCAGACTCTCCCCTCATATCTGAAGGATACGAGTGATACAGTTATGAAATTGCGAGAAATTCATGTGAATGATAACACACTGATAGCAAGCCTAGACGTTGAGGCTCTATATACAAGTATAAATCACGAATTAGGGATCAAGGCAGTAGAATATTATTTAGGCACGAAAGGCACACAATTCCATGAGCACAATCATTTTGTTATCACTTTATTACGGTTTTTACTTACACACAATTATTTTATTTTTAACGGGCAATATTATTTACAGGTTACCGGCACCGCGATGGGGACAGTATGTGCACCCAGTTTTGCTAATTTATTTTTGGGGTGGTGGGAAAACAAACAGGTCTTCACTGATAAAAATGCACATCACACGGAGCATATAATGTATTGGGCTAGATACATAGACGACATTCTGATATTCTGGAATGGCACTATAACACAGTTTGAGACATTCACTAGAGACCTCAACGTGAATGACATCGGCTTACAATTCACAAATGAGATTAATAAAAAAAAGCATAAATTTCCTCGATCTAAAGATCAATATAGAAAAAGAGGGTGAAGTGACGACTGAAATATATAGGAAGACCACAGCCAGCAACAGTCTCCTTCACTGGGAAAGCTGCCACCCCAAACCTCTTAAAAGAGGTATACCTGTCGCACAATATCTGAGAGCGAAAAGAAATTGTACAAATGAGACAGCTTTTGAAGAGGAATGTAAGATCCTGTATCAGAGATTCCTAGAGAGAGGATACCCTAGGAAGGTGCTCTATAGGGCCTATAATAGGGTCAAAAAGATGGAGAGGGAGAGTCTATTCAAAAGAAAGATACCAACAAATGATAAAACAATAAGATGTATAGGCACATTTGATTATCAGCATCAGAGAGTATATGGGATACTTAAAAAATATTGGAATATTTTGACCTCAGATAAAGACCTGAAGGAGGTGCTGCCCACTAACCCATCGGTGACATACAGGAGAGGACAGAACCTAAAAGATCTCATGGTTCATAGCCATTTCCAGAAAAAAACGTCCTCAAAAAAGAACTGGTTATCCACACAGGGGTCATACCCCTGTGGGGGATGTATATTTTGTAAATATATGGTACCAAAGAAAGAGTTTTCAAACCCACATGATGGGAAAAAGTACACCATCAGGGAGTACATCAATTGTAAAAGTACTGGCGTAGTCTACGCGATACAATGTAGATGTCCTAAAATCTACATTGGAAAAACGATAGAGGAACTGAGGAGGAGGATTTCGAAACATCTAAGTACCCTCAACACTGATGATGATACACCCCTAGTGAGACATATGAATAAATATCACAAGGGAAATCCAACAGGTCTAGAAATTTGGGGTACACAGAAGGTGAAACTGGGCCCTAGACAAGGAGACATGGACAATAAACTACAGCAGGAAGAAGCAAAGTGGATTTATCGGCTGAAATCCCTGTCACCAATAGGAATAAATGAAGGATTTACCTTCCAACCGTTCTTATAAAGCAATTTAGCAGTAAAAAGAAAAAAGGAAAAATAAAGAATAAATAATAAATCTAAAGCATCTTTAGAGTATCAATAATAAGGCTATGTAGATAGACCAGATAGAGGGGCAAAGGAAGAACATCCGAGTGAATTGAAAAGACATTTATTTGTGTAATGAATAAACGAAAAGTGAAAAATTTAAAATAAGGAAAAAAGAAATAAAAAAGAACTAGAAAATATTTTAAAAAAATTACACAAAAAAATGACTAATAATATGGAAATACTTACCATATGAACGGATGAAGGGGTCCAGACCGTGGGAGGTCCACATTGGATGCTCATCTTGATGGGAGGAGGTGTTGGAGATGAAAATACACATGAGAAGGTATGGCCCTAAAAAATATAAATGTGTAGTGGGTATGAGTGGGTAGTGAAATGAACATAAATGATAAATTACCATATTCTCCAAAGCAAATATGAAAAATAGGGCATTCAAAAAACTCCATCTATCTCCATCCCCCCAAAAAATCAATCCCCACCTTGACGAGCGTATATAGGCATAGATATAGGTACATACATGCATAAGCCTACCATGAGAATGATATAGTAACCACAAAATCAAAGAGGCCAATGAGCTGGCCTAAAAAGAAAGAAGAAGATAAAATGAATATATAGACAATATAAACACCCCCTATAAAGAAAAGAATGTTAAACATCAAGGAAATGAAAGAAAAATGCAACTCCGTTGTAAAGGAAGGTATATATACATGGTGTAGGTATGATGATGCGTATACACCACCATATATACATCGTCATGCTAAGATCACCCTGAGTTATGGCATCACAACTGAGATCAAGTTAGAAAATAGGAGGACCAACTGGAGATAAAAGTCAAAACCTGTAAAATATAATAAAGATAAGTTCTGACCAGAAACAGCATACAGTACCAGTATAAAGAATGAAGCATCATAGAAACGGTGAAAGGTCAGGATAATCCAGCTAAGAGTCCGCGCTTGCGTTGATAACGCGATAGAATAGAAGCGACCTGCCAAAGCCTAAGTCTGCAAGCATGCGCGGATCGGGTAGTTAATAAATCCAATGATAGAAATATATAAGTTCTCGCGCATGCGCGAGAATAGCGGAGGTCTCGCGGCAACGCAGCGAAACATGACCACAGTGACGTAACATGCAAATGCAAGTCACGATCACATGAGGGACCGGAGCGAATTGAAAAAGAGGGCGTGACGAAATCATAATGCCGTACACTACGATCCAAGTGACGTGATGCGTGTCTGTGAGTCACCAACACATGACGGAGGGGAGCCAATTAAAAAAGAGGGTGTGAATTAGAGACACATAGAGGCATGACGTACTAGTAAGCGATTGGAAGCTGAAAGCATGTGACCCAAAGCGAGCCTTCAAAGGCTGGACCCCGCCCCCAACACTCACACCTGCATTATCCCCTGAAGACGCTGTGTAACAGCGAAACATGTCGGGATGCAGGGCGTGTGAGAGTTAGTGTTTTTTAGGCAGTGATATGCGGAAAAGATCTATTAACAGTGTCAATAAAGAAAATGCTATAGTAGCAGCGACCTACAGAGCTTAGACCTGAATAGATGCAGATAGTATAGGAGGCAGTGGCTATTAAAAGCGCATAGGAGATGGAGATGGACTGATATGAAGTGAGAGGAGGAACGTATATAGGAGATAGAGAGTGACGGATAAAAAGTGAGAGGAGGAACGTCTCAATAAAGAAAAATAATAGGTGTTACCACTAGTGCAATAGCATGATACATGTCCCTATATATAAGGGAATAGTAATAGCTAATAGACTCTGACGCTCCTCTAGCGTATCGTCCCAATAGCGAGGGTAATAGACAATATCTCCCCACCCTCCCTCCTCCCCATTGTCCCCCTCTCCCAATTCCCACTCCCTTTCCCCTGTTCAAAATAGCTGCCACACATGAATAGGAAGGAAGAAAGAGCCATCTATTAAGAAGGTCGCAATAAATGATATGCACCAACATAAGAATATATATCACCAAGAGTAAAGAATTTAGAGATATTCCGCATTACTGATAGTTTTAAACATGTCTGTGACATAGTAATAATATAAATATTCGAATAAGAGGATTGTATCTATTAAAATAATGAAATAAAAGTGAAGTTTTAAAAGAAAAAACATTACTGGATCCAAAAACGTAAATAGGTCCCTAGGGACCACTAGTTAGCAAATGTAGACTCCTCATGCTGTTACCACCCTGACCACTCTGTCACTGGGCCACTGTGTTGACTCCTCATTCTGTTGACACCTCACCACTCTGTCACTGGGCCACTGTATTGACTCCTCATGCTGTTGCCACCATCACCACTCTGTCACTGGGCCACTGTGCTGACTCCTCATGCTGTTACCACCCTGACCACTCTGTCACTGGGCCACTGTGTTGACTCCTCATTCTGTTGACACCTCACCACTCTGTCATTGGCCACTGTGTTGAATTTTCATGCAGTTGCCACCCTCACCACTCTGTCACTGGGCCACTGTGTTGACTCCTCATGCTGTTGCCACCTCACCACGCTGTCACTGGGCCACTGTATTGACTCCTCATGCTGTTGCACCATCACCACTCTGTCACTGGGCCACTGTGTTGACTCCTCATGCTGTTGCCACCTCACCACTTTGACACTGGGCAACTGTGTTGACTCCTTATGCTGTTGCCCCCTCACCACTATGTCATTGGGCCACTGTGTTGACTCTTCATGCAGTTGCCACCCTCACCACTCTGTCACTGGACCACTGTGTTGACTCCTCATGCTGTTGCCACCTCACCACTCTGTCACTGGGCCACTGTATTGACTCCTCATGCTGTTGCCACCATCACCACTCTGTCACTGGGCCACTGTGCTGACTCCTCATTCTGTTACCACCCTGACCACTCTGTCACTGGGCCACTGTGTTGACTCCTCATTCTGTTGACACCTCACCACTCTGTCATTGGCCACTGTGTTGAATTTTCATGCAGTTTCCACCCTCACCACTCTGTCACTGGGCCACTGTGTTGACTCCTCATGCTGTTGCCACCTCACCACGCTGTCACTGGGCCACTGTATTGACTCCTCATGCTGTTGCACCATCACCACTCTGTCACTGGGCCACTGTGTTGACTCCTCATGCTGTTGCAACCTCACCACTTTGTCACTTGGCCACTGTGTTGACTCCTCATGCTGTTGCCACCTTACCACCCTATCACTGGGCCACTGTGTTAACTCCTCATGCTGTTTCCACCCTCACCACTCTGTCACTGGGCCACTGTGTTGACTCCTCATGCTGTTGCCACCCTCACCACTTTGTCACTAGGCCACTGTGTTGACTCTTCATGTGGTTGCCACCTCACCACTCTGTCACTGGGCCACTATGTTGACTCCTCATGCTGTTGCCACCTTTAGCACTCTCTCACTGGGCCAGTGTGTTGACTTCTCATGCGGTTGCCCCCTCACCACTTTGTTACTGGGCCACTGTGTTGACTCCTCTTTACGGTAAGAGCAGTGAGACTATGGAACTCTCTGCCTGAGGAGGTGGTGATGGTGAGTTCAATAAAGGAATTCAAGAGGGGCCTGGATGTGTTTCTGGAGCGTAATAATATTACAGGATATAGCTACTAGAAAGGGGTCGTTGATCCAGGGAGATATTCTGATTGCCTGATTGGAGTCGGGAAGGAATTTTTTATTCCCCTAAAATGAGGACAATTGGCTTCTACCTCACAGGGTTTTTTTGCCTTCCTCTGGATCAACTTGCAGGATGACAGGCCGGACTACATGGACAAATGTCTTTTTTCGACTTTATGTACTATGTTACTATGTTACTATGTTATTTTAACCTTCTTATGTCAGAAGGACGGAAAAATGAGAAATGTAACGGATCCCTTCTTTGGAGCTTCCGTAAGGCCTGTATCATATTGTCCTTTTTTTTAATCAGGATTTGTTCATGATTTGGAAGCCAAAAGCAGGAGTGATTACAAAACATAGAAGACATGCAAACTTTCCAATCACGTGTCATCTCTGTTTTGGATCCACTCCTGTTTTTTTTTTGGCCTTTGCAATACTGATGGATTACTGACTAAATGCTGACCATGTGAAGGCGTATGCTCAAAAGACTGGATGCATTTTTTGGGGGTTGTTCTTATGATGGATGAGAAGAAGGACAAAATAAACAGTGACGTCAACCCAAATTTACTGCTGACACCCTCTCCACTCTTTCAGGGGGACACTACTTATATCAGCGTGTAACAGAACAGGTTCTGTAGAAATCTTTGTGGAATCAGCTAACGATGGTGTAAAAGGAGTGCGCTCTTTCACCCTATAGTAGAATCTTGGGCCACTGCATTGTTCTTCATACCTAGCGCTAACATTGACCTGTAAGGCTGAGTTCACACTTGAGTTAATTGGTCAGTTTTGGCCCTGTAACTGCCCAAATAAGTGAAGCGTGAAGTGATATTAAGAGTGACGCCTGTCATCTGCATGTCATATTGACTCACAGTATTGTTTCCATACCACAGCACACTCCCTATGGATGTTTTTGCAATGCACAGTGTTCTACACCAACATACAGGCTGTCTGCAGTTCGTCATAAAGAAATTCGGATCAAAATAAATCTTTTTGGGAAATTCGGCGAACCATCTGAATTGAATTTGTGAAAAATTTGCACATCTCTAATACCTATACATAGGGAATATCTGTAATTTTAATCCTTCCTGAGATGATAAGCAAACAAAATGCATTTTGTTGTGCCCTTGTGCTAAAATGAAAAAAAGTTTAAATTTTTCCCTATAATTCTGCCCTCAGTACCCCATAATGAGAACTTAAAAACAGAATGTTTGAAATCCTTGTTAAGTTATCAAAAGGGAAAAGCTAAAATATTGCATTTGCCTAAGTATTCAAACCCTTCACTCAGTAATTTTGTGCCATTTTTCTCTGCAGATCCTCTCTGAATCTGTCAGGGTGAATGACAGAATCGGTAGACATGATCCACGTAGGACCAGAGGTATCAATCGAGGACAACGAGGCGGGGACGTCGGTGGTCACCAGAGTTCTACAATGACAACTCGCTCCCAGGTAGATATACCAAGCACAGCCACACATTCACTGGTGATTAACATCTCCTCGGAATCATTAAGTCCAGCTGAATTGGAACTGTTACAGAAAGGATTATCCTTGTGTCCTTCATACCATCTGGATACCTTTCAGCTAGACTTAGACCTACAGCGGTTCTCTAGAAATGTCCGCCTCAGGGCACATTTCTCTAAAGAAACCCTCAGAACCACACAGGAAGTTCCAACTAAAATATCAATCACAGAACTGGGCCTACGTAATAAAAGCACATTCTCTCCACCAAAACTATACCCAGCGATAGAAACATTTATAGAATTAATCCAGAGGGACATTGAGTTATTCAAACAGGACACACGTAGAGGCAAATACAAATATAAAAATAACCTCACTAACACGGAAAGACAGGCGCTTTTAACTTTAAAGGAATCCAAACAACTAATACTGAAACCAGCTGACAAGGGAGGAGCATTGGTGGTGATGGATAAGTCTAAATACGTAGCAGAGATCCAACGACAGTTACAGGACATATCAGTCTACAAGGAACTTAAAAGCAACCCCTCTTCATCCATCACTAAAACCATACAGGACACTCTTATATATTACCAAACTCAAAACACTATAGACACCAAAACTGCCAACTTCCTCACTAAATCCCATCCAATCACTCCAGTGTTCTATATCTTACCAAAAATCCATAAAGACCTGACCAATCCTCCAGGACGTCCCATAGTGGCCTCTACGGACTCACTACTATCCCCACTCGCCATATTTCTGGAAAAAATCCTAACCCCACTAGTGAAACAAACCAGATCTTTTTTATTAGACACTTGGTCATTCCTTGAAATCATCCAGAATTTAGGACCACTCCCCTCAGAAAGCTTTTTAGTCACATGGGACGTTACAAGTCTGTATATATCCATTCAACATCAAAAAGGCATCGCAGCAGTACATAAACTGCTAGTCGACAAACTACAAGACAACAAGATCATTTCCCTCAGTAGTGACCTACTAAAAATTATTCTTCAGAATAATTTCTTTTTATTTCAGGACACATTTTACATGCAGATACAGGGGACGGCCATGGGGTCCAATGTGGCCCCCCCTTATGCCAACTGTTATATGGCAGACGTCGAAGAATCATATATCTACAATAACTAACTTTTTCAACAACACAGTCGCCTATGGAAACGTTACATAGACTACGTATTCTGTATCTGGCAGGGACCCCTTGAAAAACTCACACAATTTCATAAATACCTCAATAATATTTACCCGGAACTAAACTTTACCCTACATTACGACAAAACAACAATCAGCTTTCTGGACACAATGATACACATAGACTCCTCTGGACATCTCACTACTGACCTCTTTAGTAAACCTACGGATAGGAACAACCTATTACACTTCACTAGCTTCCATCCTTCCACCACAATGAAAACACTTCTAGGTTCCCAACTTAGTCGTGTACAATCCATAGTCACTGACCCCATCATAAGAAAGAAACGAGAAACAGAAATTAAGAATAGGTTCCGAGAAAGAGGTTACCCCCAAAATACACTGAGAACCCCAGACACCAAAAACAAATGGAATCCGGTAGTGAAGCGCATTCCCTTTGTCCACAAGTTCCATCCCAGTACCAGGAAGGTAGTCAACATAATCAAATCCCACTGGCCTCTTCTCCATAAAGCATATCCTGAAGTAGATGAATTTAAAAATCCAATACTCCCATGCAACCAAAGGCCAAAAAACCTCAGAGATTTTCTTGTGAGGGCAGATATAGGACCATCCAAACTTTCACCAAGACAAACTCTCCTGAATACACACAGAACGGGCATCTTGCCATGTCTACACTGCGCACAGTGCACAAACATACAAAGAGGATCAACCATTTCCCATCCCCATACAGGTAAATACATCAAAATCCAAGGCTATTTTACCTGTGATACCGATTTCATAGTGTACACTATCAAATGCCCCTGCGGCCTTATGTATGTAGGGGAAACGACTCAATCAATAAGAGATAGAGTTTGCCAACACAAGTCAACAATACGACGACAAAATCTATTGCTACCACTCCCATACCACTTCAATGAGGCGCAACATAGGATCTCCCAATTAAAATTCCAAATAATTGAATACATTCCAACATCCAGGACAGGCGGTGATCGATCCAAGATGCTGAAACATGGCAGGCGTTCTGGATCCACACCTTACAAACTATGACGCCAAAAGGA
This sequence comes from Bufo bufo, assembly GCF_905171765.1. Taxonomy (NCBI): domain Eukaryota; kingdom Metazoa; phylum Chordata; class Amphibia; order Anura; family Bufonidae; genus Bufo; species Bufo bufo. The sequence goes on along the minus strand of NC_053390.1, from coordinate 514,114,948 downwards.
CTAAACAGGCAATACGAGGTACAGGCCTTTATTTAATAAAACTCTTCATCCGGACGGCAACTATATGGATTTCCGTGGAACAGTGGATTATAAATGCATTTCAATAATTTGGCAATACTGTACTTGGTGGTCCCCTCTAACATCTGACCATGATGCTCTATTATCACAAGGATTATGATATTTCATAATATTCTAATATCACCTCTTTTTAATTCCCTTCAGGCTCCATGAATATGAAGCTATACCCAGTGCCACAGGGGGTATCCTTTTTACTTATACTAATCCTATACCTATAAGCCGACTTAGTGGCAGCTCTGTCTAGTTTGCTATTACTGTCAATTACCTAAGTCTCATTATCCCCTCTTTTTGTGACTTACTGCTACCTACACAGTGTATCCCTGGGGAACGCAAGCTTGACCCACCTCCAGTGTACCACCTCCTTCCGGCCGGTGGAACGCACCCCGATACGAGCGGTGCGCTCCACCTACCTCCACTTCCGTCATTTCCAGCTGGTGGAACGCACCACCATTCTAGCGGTGCGTTCCACTTATCTTCACTTCCGCTTTCACGAACGCGAACTTGCCTGCACGTCCCGCCCACGATGCCACTGCATGCCGGTCTCATGGCTCCTTCAAAAAAGCAAGGACCGTCCTGGCGTTTATGCACCAATGCACGTCTCGGCGGCCATAGGCCCCCATCTTTGCACCCTATCAGCATCTCCTCTACCTCCAGCGGCACAGGTAAGCAGCTAATAACCATATCTTTAATCCTGTTTTAGAAGGAGAACTACTGTTTAGGAAGGTAATTATCATAATGGTCACTCTAAAATTGAGGAATTTTGTTGTACATCTGTGATAAGACTACTATATAGATCGAATGGCGCATAACATATCTAATGCCTCTTTCACACTTGCGTTGTCCGGATCCGTCGTGTACTCCATTTGCCGGAAGTGCCCGCCGGATCCGTAACACCGCAAGTGAACTGAAAGCATTTGAAGATGGATCCGTCTTCAAAATGCGTTCAGTGTTACTATGGCACCCAGGACGCTATTAAAGTCCTGTTTGCCATAGCAGTAGTGGGGAGCGGGGGAGCAGTATACTTACCATCCGTGCGGCTCCCGGGGCGCTCCAGAGTGACGTCAGGGTGCCCCATGTGCATGGATGACGTGATCCATGCGATCACGTCATCCATGCGCGTGGGGCGCCCTGACGTCACTCTGAAGCGCCCGGGAGCCGCACGCACGGTAAGTATACTGCTCCCCCGCTCCCCACTACACTTTACCATGGCAAACAGGACTTTAGCGTCCTGGCAGCCATGGTAACTATTCAGAAAAAGCTAAACGTCGGATCTGGTAATGCGCCGAAACGACGTTTAGCTTAAGGCCGGATCCGGATTAATGCCTGTTAGCGGTTTTCTTCCGGCAGGTTTATGCTGGTATAAAATGAGGCATCAGACCTCCAACCCGTGAATATTTCCCTGTGCAACGAATATCCCTTTGCTTCTGATCAGAGAGATAAATATCAGCCCAGACCGAACTTAGGTTGTTAAATATCTGACATCTTTATTTTTCATCACATACTTATAGGGCTTTTTGGGGGCGGGCGCATATTGTTTCTCAAGGTCCAATTGGAACAATCCTGGTATTTCCAAAGAGGCCATTGGGAAACATGTGTTGTCAAAATACAGTTGAAACTTTGTTAAACAATGCTGGTATCTGCTGTATACAATACTTGCAAAAGAGCTATTTTACATTGAACAGGGTTTCCTCTATATGCTAACAAGTTGAATGGGCTATCTTAGTGTGTTTCATTGTATGTGAGGTGAGATGTTAAATAGCTCCTTTGTTCAGAGATGCTGCTATTGTGTCCAGCACTGGCAGAGGGTGTGTTACGTGCTAATTCGATGTGCTGCATGCATAAGAGATGAGGCTTGTATAATATATGTCTTATCTGTGATGTATCAAACGATTTATGAAAATCCCTTTCAATCCAACCATTAATCCCAACTTTTATATATATATATATATATATATATATATAAAAACAGGATCACTGTACGTTTTCCTCCATCTAAGGCCGTGTGTGTGTGTGTATGTATGTATGTATGTATATATATATATATATATATATCGTGCGTGTGTGTGTGACACATGAAGACACTGAAGACTATGAAGGAGATAAAAAAAAACTTCTGTGTAATTTGGCGCACAGTAGGAAAAAATCTCCTGCATAGTGAAGAAAGAGAAAAAAGAAAAGTGAGAAGGCATGCAAGCTCTACACATAGATAGGCCTTGACCAATAGAAATTCTTTTTAGACCTGGAAGGCACACATTCCCCGAGAGTGGCGGTGGGTGGCGCTCAAACACTCACCATCCACTACCACACCCAGAACATGAGCAAATGCTCCCAAATGAATCAGCCTTCTTTTAAACAAATGTGGCCCTAATCGGACAACATCTATTTAATCTGGTACAAATATGCTACTGACCCACAGTGAATCTCTGTTAGACATGGTTCCGACAGGGGGGATTAGTCCCTGAGGAAGGTCTTTTAAAACAGAGTCGACCAATAAAGGTGATATAGCATTCACATGGACACCAGTCCCACCAACCAATGTTCCAATGTTGGGGCGCCCATGGTTCAGTGAGACCTGCATCAGTTTGCCATACCCCACCGTTGCTGATGCGGATCCGCTGGTAGCTTTCACTAAGAACATTGCTCTCAGAGCCAGCAGCCATTAGATCCCTCTCAAACCAACGGTGGCGGCTTTCACATGGGGAGTAGGGACCAGAGTGCTGATTTATAGAATTTCCCTTGCAACGACCTGACCCGATCACGCTCTCATAACCGTAATCAGGTCAGACCTTACACAGGGAGGCATATAGAAAATAAACCTACATACCATTCCTAAGCCAAAAAGAAAGTCTACTATAGTCATCCTATGCTTAATAAAACTTTCCACGACAGTTCCCTCCTCTCTGTAATATGTCCCCTGTGTTCTTTGAGTCTCTTGCTGAATCTTCGGTTTCCTCAGCTTGCCCTCGTCGATTGTGGTGCTCCTTGGGTGTTATTGCCTCCATGATGATGCTCCATCCTTCGGTTCGATTCTTTGGGGAGTTGACTCTGAGGCAGGTCCTGATGTGGTAAGGTGTGGCGTGGCGATGAACGTTTAGTTGGACATCCTTTCCATCAAAGACATAGGTTGATCCGTTGTGTATCTGGGAGCTGCGATTAGGATGTGATTATCTGCACGTCACTGGGAGATCCGATCGATCAACCAGCAGGAGCATCTCACCAGGATATATATGATAAAGAGAAAAACAACAACATAAGTATATATATATTCCTATTTCCTTCAACCAGTTACCTATTCTTCTTATATCTGCTGCAAGTCTCTAGGCATCAGAATTAATGGACTCATTGTCCATGGGGTTGGGAAGTGTCTTCCCATCCAATACTACTCCTCCCTTTAACCATAGACCGCTAGAGTCTTTGGTCAGCCCTTGAATCTTTAATGCCCTTGCATATATTGTTCTACTGGGCTGTGCAGACTGCACAATAGGCTGATTAGCATGCTCAGACAAAACTTGTTCCACATGTTCTGTAAAGCCAGAAGCTTGTGGTAGAGTCCAGTGTGCGCATATCCCATCACCCGACTGTACAATGGCACATATGGGGGTAGGACAGGAGTTGGAGTCACAATGGGGGGTTGTCTTGTGTTTGAACTGCACAAGTCAGTCCAAAACTTTTGCACAGATAGCCATGCTTGGCCACAAGTTTTTTTATATACATTTCATTCCAGTGAGGGTCTCTTTTGTACCATGGAAAAGTGTCTATGTCATTCAGACATAGGCCCTTGATCATGGCCATATGAAAGTCTGAAAAAGACCCTTCTTTTGGGAACGGGTCAGTACATTTCATTCCTTCTGTCCATTTACACATATTATCAACCCAAGGATCAGTACAAAATGGACCTAAACACCTCTGGACAAACATTTTTGGACTTTCCCCCAATTCATTTTTAGGAGACAGTTTCACCATAGAGTGATTTGCAGCAGATTTTCAGAACATGATTTTCAGTTCTAAATTTAAAATTCAATTTCTTTTTGGGATCCTCCTTACCATAAGAATTGCCCATTTTTACTTAGCTAAAATATACAGTGAGATCAGCTGAATTTGGAGGTTTATCAAAGGATGTTTGTGTTCAGTGCAAAAATACTTACTGATAAACATTATGCTTATCAGTTTATGTGCGTTTTTTATCCTATTTCTTCTAATTCAGGTTCATAACTACTCCTGAATTTATGGCAGATTTTTTAACTATTCTGGATGGTATTACTTCTAATTCAGGCTCATACTACTCCTGAATTTATGGCAGATTTTAAACTATTTTTTTTTTTTTTTTTTATAAATATTTTATTGTTATAATACAAAGATTTAAATCCATATTACATACTTGATATTATAAATTCCATAGATCCGCCAATTCTGATCTGTAAACATAATTGACAATAATTTCATGCAGATATCCATAATATGTCAGTATTTGAAAATCAAAGGGAGGTCTCCTACTGGGGAGGGTGACAGGGCTCACCCGACATCCTAGGCTTGATAATGCAAGTGGAAAAAGCAACCCACTTAGCCCAGGTTCTCCATTCGCTACAGGGATAGGGGCCCGAAATCCAGACAACCGCCCGGCAGCGAGCGCCGCTCGCGCACGCCCTCCCCCAGACACGGGCAAGTACGAGCGGAAGGACTGGCACTCATGTGGCCGATCGCTTTATGCTCACATGCTGCCTAAAGGCGAGCTTGCAGCGATCTTTAATCGCAGGCATTTGATAAAGCAAAAACCGGAGAGGGGAGTCCAGCAGTCTTTTACCACAGTGGTAGAAACCCACTCGTATATTTTACTGCCTCATCCCCATATGATTAAGTCAGCTATCGGTTGCATGGTTCACCATACTTTGCGTTTATTCGCATTGATATTTCATGCGACAGAGAACTCGAACCGAGTGTCACTCAGCAATTAAAAAGGATATAAGCAAAAAACAAAGCCAGATACCTGCTCTGTCTCTTAAAATGAGCACATAGTAGCGCGCCCACCGCGTGTGTCACCTCCCCAGATTTTAAACTATTGATGGCCAATTTTATACCTTCAATTTCAGCATGAACTCACATACAATCTATATATAATCTATACACAGTCTATACAGTAAAATTCAACCTTATATATATATAACGACTAAAAATGCTTAAGCAACTATACAGCTATATACAGGTTTTAGCAAAGGATATTCGTTGCACACAATACTGTTTTTTCAGATTAGGGGACTACAGACCCCATTTTTTCTTCAGGAATATCAGATTCCTGGGGGACATCAGATCCCTCTATTTCTTTAGGAATATCAGATTCCTGGGAGACGCTTATCAGAAGCGCTTACCGGGTTCAACTAATCCACTCTTACAGTATAGGGCAGTAATAATATATATCTTAAATATAGAATCACTTACCCGATACTGTATTCTGGTGGATCCCACTTCTGACACCAAACTGGCGACGAGGATGGGATGTGGAAAGTTTTATTAAGCATAGGATGACTATAGTAGACTTTCTTTTTGGCTTAGGAATGGTATGTAGGTTTATTTTCTATATGCCTCCCTGTGTAAGGTCTGACCTGATTACGGTTATGAGAGCGTGATCGGGTCAGGTCGTTGCAAGGGAAATTCTATAAATCAGCACTCTGGTCCCTACTCCCCATGTAAAAGCCGCCACCGTTGGTTTGAGAGGGATCTAATGGCTGCTGGCTCTGAGAGCAATGTTCTTAGTGAAAGCTACCAGCGGATCCGCATCAGCAACGGTGGGGTATGGCACACTGATGCCGGTCTCACTGAACCATGGGCGCCCCAACATTGGAACATTGGTTGGTGGGACTGGTGTCCATGTGAATGCTATATCACCTTTATTGGTTGACTCTGTTTTAAAAGACCTTCCTCAGGGACTGATCCCCCCTGTCGGAACCATGTCTAACAGAGATTCACTGTGGGTCAGTAGCATATTTGTACCAGATTAAATAGATGTTGTCCGATTAGGGCCACATTTGTTTAAAAGAAGGCTGATTCATTTGGGAGCATTTGCGCATGTTCTGGGTGTGGTAGTGGATGGTGCTCAAACAATGCCTTTCAATGGGCATTAATTCCGGATCTGGCCTTGCGGCAAGTGTTCAGGATTTTTGACCGGAGAAAAAAGCGCAGCATGCTGCGGTATTTTCTCTGGCCAAAAAACGTTCCGTTCCGGAACTGAAGGCATCCAGATGCATCCTGATGCATCCTGATGCATCCTGAACGGATTTCTCTCCATTCAGAATGCATGGGGATAATTCTGATCAGGATTCTTCCGGCATAGAGCCCCGACGACGGAACTCTATGCCGGAACAGAACAACGCAAGTGTAAAAGAGCCCTAAGAGTACTATTAAAAATGTGATGTCAGTGAATGTAATACCCTGAAAATTGACCAGGTATAAAGAACATTTATGAACTGTGGAATATCTCCCATTCCTTAACAAACAACTAGATATTTTACCATTGTATCAGATACGAAAATGACTGGATAATCAGAGGACGGCAATTGTTTGTTATATATAAATATATCATGGATATGTACTGAAATACAAAGATGTAATTGAACTTAAACTATGTTGTACTGAAAATATCCTATTATAACCTTTGTAGTGCCTGACGAAGGCCAGACACGGCCGAAAACGTTCGCACATCTTTGCCGCAATCCATTGCAAATAAAATCAATGAAAGAAACCTTCTGCTGTGATTTATGATTTTGATGACAAAGGGGCTGGGGACCCTATCTACAGCACAAAGAGGCAGGCAGCCACAAAGTTTGGTATAAAAAAAAAAAAGAATCGGTAGACAACCATTTTCAGGTCTCTTCAGAGATATTTGATTGGATTCAAATCAAGGCTCTGGCTGGGCCACTCAAGGACATTCACAGAGTTGTCCCTAAGCCAGAGGTTTTTTCCAGAAGAGTAAAAATACTCCTCTGACCATTTTTGAGGAGTATTTTTACCCGAGGAGGAGTACAAAAGTTGCAGTAATTCAAATACATAATGCGCAGGCCTGCACTTGCCCACATCTGCGTTGGAGGCTGCGTTTGGAGCCTCTGTGGCAGATTCTATTGAAAGACCAGACAAAAAAAGCCTTATTTGCAGCACTTTTTGGTCTGGTAAAAAGACAGATCCCGAACAGAAATTGAACAGACTCCAAGCTAGTCGGTGGAGTCTGTTCAGCTTCTTCCCTGTGGGGTGACGGCAGGAGGAGGAGCAGGGTCACCAGTGCGGTGACAGGAGGAGGGGGGGCAGGATCATCAGTGGGGTGACAGGAGGAGGGGGTATTAGGGTCATCAGTGGGATGCCAGGTGGAGGGGGAGCAGGGTCACTAGTGGGGTGACAGGAGGAGGGGGAGCAGGGTCACTAGTTGTCACGGCCATGGTCATGGCCGTGACTCCTTTACCGCATGCGGTTGCCTGCGGTCTGGTTTAGCTGTTCAACCACAGGTGAGGGCCGCTAGTGTGTAGCCTCACTTGTGGTTGCCGCCGGCAACAAGTAGTGGGGTATTGTCGCAGTAGAGCAGCCTGAGCTGGTGCTAGGCAGCTTGCGGCAATGTGCATGCGGTTGCACCTAGCAACCTCTCTGTTAGGTGTGTGTGTGTATGTTATGCACTTTGTATGTCTGGTGTGCACTAGGTTTATGTTAGGTGTGCACTGTGACACTTCCCTTCACTGTGGCTGCCCGTGGCAATGTTTGGTATGTGTATATGTGGTGGCAGTGTCTCAGCCTTCTGGCTGACTTTCAGGACATGGTTGCCACCCATGTCGTTGCCTGCGGTAACAGCTAAAGTGTGATGTGCATTTGGACACTTCCCCTTTAAGTGGTTTCACTCCCTGTTAGTGTTGGAAGGGTTAATTCCCTCTCCTGTGTGTGTCTGTGTGGGTGTGGCCACTTTGGGCTATAAAGCCTCTTTGGAGATCTGAAGCTGAGGGGTTCTTCAGCCATGCTTTGCTGGAGAAACCCTCCTGGTATTTCCATCTGCCAGTGGGGGCCACCCTTGTGGTCATAAACAAATTGTTATGTATTGTTTATACACGATGTATTGAGGATGTGTTTGTGTGTCATGTCTATTCTTTGCAGCGTATGGTTTCCTGGTGTCCTGTGTGGTGTGTGTGCTCTGTCGTTTGTGTTTGTGGACAGCAGCATTGATACTTGGGTCCCAGACCCTGTGTCTGTGGCAGGTGGGTGTTAGTACTAGTTGCACTTACCTGCCATTGCCATATGACTGTTTCCGTTTCCCCTGTCTTTATAGTTTGGCCATCTTTAGACTCCTGTTTTTTTATGTCCAGGAGGAACAGGTAGTCTACCCAGCTCCTAGCGTAGGGACCGGACGGAGGGCAAGTAGGCACCCGAGGTTCCAGAGCATGAGTCATCCTACCTTCAAGGTCGGCTCATGTCGCTAGGAGTTAGGGTCAGATTAGGGAGGCAATAGGAGGTGACCTGCTCCCTAGTTCTGTGGTTCTGGCCAAGACGTGACTACCATCCTCCGTCATCGCACGGCTGAGGGTTTTCCCCATCCTCAGCCGTGACACTATTGGGGGGGATCCTATAAGATTTTGTATCTCCTCTTCTTGTATTTTTGTACAGTACAGACCAAAAGTTTGGACACACCTACTGATTCAAAGAGTTTTCTTTCTTTTCATGACTATGAAAATTGTAGATTCACACTGAAGGCATCAAAACTATGAATTAACACATGTGGAATTATATACATAACAAACAAGTGTGAAACAACTGAAAATATGTCATATTCTAGGTTCTTCAAAGTAGCCACCTTTTGCTTTGATTACTGCTTTGCACACTCCTGGCATTCTCTTGATGAGCTTCAAGAGGTAGTCCCCTGAAATGGTTTTCACTTCACAGGTGTGCCCTGTCAGGTTTAATAAGTGGAATTTCTTGCCTTATAAATGGGGTTGGGACCATCAGTTGCGTTGAGGAGAAGTCAGGTGGATACACAGCTGATAATCCTACTGAATAGACTGTTAGAATTTGTATTATGGCAAGAAAAAATAAGCTAAGTAAAGAAAAACGACCATCATTACTTTAAGAAATGAAGGTCAGTCAGTCAGCCGAAAAATTGGGAAAACTTTGAAAGTAAGGGATATTTGACCATGAAGGAGAGTGATGGGGTGCTGCGCCAGATGACCTGGCCTCCACAGTCACCGGACCTGAACCCAATCGAGATGGTTTGGGGTGAGCTGGACCGCAGAGTGAAGGCAAAAGGGCCAACAAGTGCTAAGCATCTCTGGGAACTCCTTCAAGACTGTTGGAAGACCATTTCAGGGGACTACCTCTTGAAGCTCATCAAGAGAATGCCAAGAGTGTGCAAAGCAGTAATCAAAGCAAAAGGTGGCTACTTTGAAGAACCTAGAATATGACATATTTTCAGTTGTTTCACACTTGTTTGTTATGTATATAATTCCACATATGTTAATTCATACTTTTGATGCCTTCATAGTCATGAAAATAAAGAAAACTCTTTAAATGAGAAGGTGTGTCCAAACTTTTGGTCTGTACTGTAGGTCACATCCTCATGATAACTATTCTGCACACACTTAGAGACTACGCTCCTCATTATCCTGCAGCCGGAGGGGGGTGCTATTTATGGGGTGAAAACAAGGTGGACAGAACCACGAGGAAGCAGAGCGGGGTGCAGATAACTGGGAGACTGGACAGAGCCATGATTGGGGGAGAGGGGAATCACTCACTTGAAGACTGACAGGCCGGGCTTTTCACTGCCACAACACGGCCGGGGGGACACAGGCCCGTGGGCAGCTCTTCTCTCAGACCAGTCACGCGAGTCTGCGGCTCCTTAGCTCACCAGCGGCCCTGTCATGTTTCCAGGGGTCCTTGGGCAGTGAGCCCCGCTCTCCTTACTACAGCCACCCTCGGGAGCCGGCCCCTCCTCCTTCCAGCTCCCGCCAGCTTCCCCTGCTGCAGGACCTGTATCACTCAATCACGTGCTCATACCAACCAATAACAAAGCCCCTTGCTGTGAGGAGCTTTGCTATTGGTTATTTCAGGCAAAGGCAGCATCGCTGTGTTGCCAGTGCCATTCACAGCGCTCACTACGCTGATTAATGTGGGGGAAAAGTCTAAGGCGTATTGGTACACATTAGACTTTTTCCAGAGGGTAAAATAGCCTGAACAAGCATCTATTATGCTTGTACAGGTGTTATTGCGACCTCTGTCCTAAGCTACTCTTGTGTTTTCTTCGCTGTGTGCTTAGGGACATTGTCTTGTTGGAAGATAAATATTCGGCCCAATCTGAGGTCCAGAGCACTCTGGATAAGGTTTTCATTAAGAATATCTTTGTACTTTGCTCCATTCAGTTTCCCTCAACTCTGATCAGTCTCCCTGTCCCAGTCTCTAAAAAACACTCCCACAGTCTGATGCTGCCACCACCGTGCTTCACTGTAGAAATGGTGGTGCGGTTAAAAAATACATCCAGTACAAAAACGTTCTCAGTCTACGTGTTTCGGGCTACCTAGTTAGAGATGGCCCGAACTATCCGACGGCGAACAGTTCCCGGCGAACATAGCTTGTTCGCGTTCGCCTCTGCCGGGCGAACACATGCGATGTTCGGTCCGCCCCCTATACATCATCATTGAGCAAACTTTGACCCTGTACCTCACAGTCAGCAGACACATTCCAGCCAATCAGCAGCATACCCTCCCTCCCAGACCCTCCCACCTCCTGCACAGCATCCATTTTAGATTCATTCTGAAGCTGCAGTCTTAGTGAGAGGAGGGAGACTGTAACTGCTGCTGATTTAATTGGGAAATCGATAGCTAGGCTAGTGAATTCAGTGTCCACTCCAGTCCTGAAAGACTCATCTGATCTCTGCTGTAAGGACAGCGTCCTGACAGCACCCCAAAAAGCCCTTTTTAGGGCTGCAACATTAGTCTGCTTTTTTTTTTTCCTTTATATACATATTGCAGTTGCCTGGCCTGCCTGTGTGTGTGGAGCTGCAGGCCCACAGACTGTAGTGTGCCCACTGCCAGTGCTCACCCCTGTCATTCCGTGTGGCACAGGACTTTGCTTAAAAAAAGGCACTTAATTTTTACACTTTAATCTAAGGTTAGTTGCCTGCCAGTGTGTGTCAGGCTGACTTCCACTGACTGTAGTGTGCCCACTGCCAGTGCCCACCACTCATACCGGCTGGCACAGGACTTTGCATAAAAAAGGCATTTAATTTTTACACTTTAGTGTAATTTCAGCTGCTTGCCTGCTGCTAGTGTGTGTCAGGCCGACTTCAACTGACTGTAGTGTGCCCACTGCCAGTGCCCACCCCTGTCATCCCGTGTGGCACAGGACTTTGCTTAAAAAAAAGGCACTTCATTTTTACACTTTAATCTAAGGTTAGTTGCCTGCCAGTGTGTGTCAGGCCGACTTCAACTGACTGTAGTGTGCCCACTGCCAGTGCCCACCCCTGTCATCCCGAGTGGCACAGGACTTTGCTTAAAAAATAGGCACTTAATTTTTACACTTTAATCTAAGGTTAGTTGCCTGCCAGTGTGTGTCAGGCTGACTTCCACTGACTGTAGTGTGCCCACTGCCAGTGCCCACCACTCATACCGGCTGGCACAGGACTTTGCTTAAAAAAGGCATTTAATTTTTACACTTTAATGTAATTTCAGCTGCTTGCCTGCTGCTAGTGTGTGTCAGGCCGACTTCAACTGACTGTAGTGTGCCCACTGCCAGTGCCCACCCCTGTCATACCGAGTGGCACAGGACTTTGCTTAAAAAATAGGCACTTAATTTTTACACTTTAATCTAAGGTTAGTTGCCTGCCAGTGTGTGTCAGGCTGACTTCCACTGACTGTAGTGTGCCCACTGCCAGTGCCCACCACTCATACCGGCTGGCACAGGACTTTGCTTAAAAAAGGCATTTAATTTTTACACTTTAATGTAATTTCAGCTGCTTGCCTGCTGCTAGTGTGTGTCAGGCCGACTTCAACTGACTGTAGTGTGCCCACTGCCAGTGCCCACCCCTGTCATACCGAGTGGCACAGGACTTTGCTTAAAAAATAGGCACTTAATTTTTACACTTTAATCTAAGGTTAGTTGCCTGCCAGTGTGTGTCAGGCTGACTTCCACTGACTGTAGTGTGCCCACTGCCAGTGCCCACCACTCATACCGGCTGGCACAGGACTTTGCTTAAAAAAGGCATTTAATTTTTACACTTTAATGTAATTTCAGCTGCTTGCCTGCTGCTAGTGTGTGTCAGGCCGACTTCAACTGACTGTAGTGTGCCCACTGCCAGTGCCCACCCCTGTCATACCGAGTGGCACAGGACTTTGCTTAAAAAATAGGCACTTAATTTTTACACTTTAATCTAAGGTTAGTTGCCTGCCAGTGTGTGTCAGGCTGACTTCCACTGACTGTAGTGTGCCCACTGCCAGTGCCCACCACTCATACCGGCTGGCACAGGACTTTGCATAAAAAAGGCATTTAATTTTTACACTTTAGTGTAATTTCAGCTGCTTGCCTGCTGCTAGTGTGTGTCAGGCCGACTTCAACTGACTGTAGTGTGCCCACTGCCAGTGCCAACCACTGATACCGGGTGGCACAGTAGCTTGCCGATAAATAAGGCATTTAATTTTTAGACAGTAGTCTAAATTCAGTTGCTTGCCTGCTGCCAGTGTGTGTCAGGCCCGCTTCCACTGACTGTAGTGTGCCCACTGCCAGTGCCAACCACTGATACCGGGTGGCACAGTAGCTTGCCGATAAATAAGGCATTTAATTTTTAGACAGTAGTCTAAATTCAGTTGCTTGCCTGCTGCCAGTGTGTGTCAGGCCCTCTTCCACTGACTGTAGTGTGCCCACTGCCAGTGCCAACCACTGATACCGGGTGGCACAGTAGCTTGCCGATAAATAAGGCATTTAATTTTTACACTTTAGTGTAATTTCAGTTGCTTGCCTGCTGCCAGTGTGTGTCAGGCCCGCTTCCACTGACTGTAGTGTGCCCACTGCCAGTGCCAACCACTGATACCGGGTGGCACAGTAGCTTGCCGATAAATAAGGCATTTAATTTTTAGACAGTAGTCTAAATTCAGTTGCTTGCCTGCTGCCAGTCAGTGTGTCAGGCCCTCTTCCACTGACTGTAGTGTGCCCACTGCCAGTGCCAACCACTCATACCGGGTGGCACAGTAGCTTGCCGATAAATAAGGCATTTAATTTTTACACTTTAGTGTAATTTCAGTTGCTTGCCTGCTGCCAGTGTGTGTCAGGCCCGCTTCTACTGACTGTAGTGTGCCCACTGCCAGTGCCAACCACTGATACCGGGTGGCACAGTAGCTTGCCGATAAATAAGGCATTTAATTTTTACACTTTAGTGTAATTTCAGTTGCTTGCCTGCTGCCAGTGTGTGTCAGGCCCGCTTCCACTGACTGTAGTGTGCCCACTGCCAGTGCCAACCACTGATACCGGGTGGCACAGTAGCTTGCCGATAAATAAGGCATTTAATTTTTAGACAGTAGTCTAAATTCAGTTGCTTGCCTGCTGCCAGTCAGTGTGTCAGGCCCTCTTCCACTGACTGTAGTGTGCCCACTGCCAGTGCCAACCACTCATACCGGGTGGCACAGTAGCTTGCCGATAAATAAGGCATTTAATTTTTACACTTTAGTGTAATTTCAGTTGCTTGCCTGCTGCCAGTGTGTGTCAGGCCCGCTTCTACTGACTGTAGTGTGCCCACTGCCAGTGCCAACCACTCATACCGGGTGGCACAGTAGCTTGCCGATAAATAAGGCATTTAATTTTTACACTTTAGTGTAATTTCAGTTGCTTGCCTGCTGCCAGTGTGTGTCAGGCCCGCTTCTACTGACTGTAGTGTGCCCACTGCCAGTGCCAACCACTGATACCGGGTGGCACAGTAGCTTGCCGATAAATAAGGCATTTAATTTTTAGACAGTAGTCTAAATTCAGTTGCTTGCCTGCTGCCAGTGTGTGTCAGGCCCGCTTCCACTGACTGTAGTGTGCCCACTGCCAGTGCCAACCACTGATACCGGGTGGCACAGTAGCTTGTCGATAAATAAGGCATTTAATTTTTACACTTTAGTGTAATTTCAGTTGCTTGCCTGCTGCCAGTGTGTGTCAGGCCCGCTTCCACTGACTGTAGTGTGCCCACTGCCAGTGCCAACCACTGATACCGGGTGGCACAGTAGCTTGCCGATAAATAAGGCATTTAATTTTTAGACAGTAGTCTAAATTCAGTTGCTTGCCTGCTGCCAGTGTGTGTCAGGCCCTCTTCCACTGACTGTAGTGTGCCCACTGCCAGTGCCAACCATTCATACCGGGTGGCACAGTAGCTTGCCGATAAATAAGGCATTTAATTTTTACACTTTAGTGTAATTTCAGTTGCTTGCCTGCTGCCAGTGTGTGTCAGGCCCTCTTCCACTGACTGTAGTGTGCCCACTGCCAGTGCCAACCACTGATACCGGGTGGCACAGTAGCTTGCCGATAAATAAGGCATTTAATTTTTAGACAGTAGTCTAAATTCAGTTGCTTGCCTGCTGCCAGTCAGTGTGTCAGGCCCTCTTCCACTGACTGTAGTGTGCCCACTGCCAGTGCCAACCACTCATACCGGGTGGCACAGTAGCTTGCCGATAAATAAGGCATTTAATTTTTACACTTTAGTGTAATTTCAGTTGCTTGCCTGCTGCCAGTGTGTGTCAGGCCCGCTTCTACTGACTGTAGTGTGCCCACTGCCAGTGCCAACCACTGATACCGGGTGGCACAGTAGCTTGCCGATAAATAAGGCATTTAATTTTTACACTTTAGTGTAATTTCAGTTGCTTGCCTGCTGCCAGTGTGTGTCAGGCCCGCTTCCACTGACTGTAGTGTGCCCACTGCCAGTGCCAACCACTGATACCGGGTGGCACAGTAGCTTGCCGATAAATAAGGCATTTAATTTTTAGACAGTAGTCTAAATTCAGTTGCTTGCCTGCTGCCAGTCAGTGTGTCAGGCCCTCTTCCACTGACTGTAGTGTGCCCACTGCCAGTGCCAACCACTCATACCGGGTGGCACAGTAGCTTGCCGATAAATAAGGCATTTAATTTTTACACTTTAGTGTAATTTCAGTTGCTTGCCTGCTGCCAGTGTGTGTCAGGCCCGCTTCTACTGACTGTAGTGTGCCCACTGCCAGTGCCAACCACTGATACCGGGTGGCACAGTAGCTTGCCGATAAATAAGGCATTTAATTTTTACACTTTAGTGTAATTTCAGTTGCTTGCCTGCTGCCAGTGTGTGTCAGGCCCGCTTCCACTGACTGTAGTGTGCCCACTGCCAGTGCCAACCACTGATACCGGGTGGCACAGTAGCTTGCCGATAAATAAGGCATTTAATTTTTAGACAGTAGTCTAAATTCAGTTGCTTGCCTGCTGCCAGTCAGTGTGTCAGGCCCTCTTCCACTGACTGTAGTGTGCCCACTGCCAGTGCCAACCACTCATACCGGGTGGCACAGTAGCTTGCCGATAAATAAGGCATTTAATTTTTACACTTTAGTGTAATTTCAGTTGCTTGCCTGCTGCCAGTGTGTGTCAGGCCCGCTTCTACTGACTGTAGTGTGCCCACTGCCAGTGCCAACCACTCATACCGGGTGGCACAGTACCTAGCACGCGTAGTACCACTTATCTAAAAAAAAAATGACAGGCAGAGGCAGGCCACCCCGCAGGGGCCGTCGTGGTCGTGGTGCTGTGATTTCCACTGTCCCTGGAATAATGCCCAGTTTTCAGAGGCCACGTACCCTGAACCCGAAAAATTCAGAGGACGTAGTTGACTGGCTTAGACAGGACACCCAATCTTCAACAGCTTCCGCTAAGAACCTTGACGCACCATCCTCCTCCAACTCAGCTTCGGTCACCTGCTCTCAAGTTACCACGCACCCGCCCGTCGCCACTACCACCACAGCCACCACAGCCGCTTCACTTGATCCGTCAGAGGAGTTATTTACACATCAGTTGGATGCAATTAGTGATGCGCAACCATTATTGCCAGATGATGTAGATTACGGGGATATGTCTCAGTCAGGCAGGATTACACACATGGACGTACAGTGTGATGATGATGATGTTGTACCCGCTGCTGCTTCCTTTGCTGAGGTGTCAGATACAAGTGAAGCGGTTGATGATGACGATGTGTCCACGGATGCCACGTGGGTGCCTGCTCGAAGAGAAGAAGAGGGGGAAAGTTCTGAAGGGGAGACAGAGAGAATGAGGAGACGAGTTGGAAGCAGGGGGAGGTCGTCGCAAGGAGTTAGTGGCACAGTCAGACAGCATGTATCGGCACCTGGGGTCAGCCAGACAGCACGCCAGTCAACGCATGCTGTTGCCACCACTAGAATGCCGTCATTGCAAAGCTCAGCAGTGTGGCATTTTTTTTGTGTGTCTGCCTCTGATAAAAGCAATGCCATTTGCAACCTGTGCCAAAAGAAACTGAGTCGTGGGAAGTCCAACACCCACCTTGGTACAACTGCTTTGCGAAGGCACATGATCTCACATCACAAACGCCTATGGGATCAACACATGAGTACAAGCAGCACACAAACTCAAAGCCACCATGCTCCTCCTGGTCCTGCATCTTCAGCCACGTCAACCACTGCTGTCCTCCCTGCCCCCTCTCAACCACCCGCCACTCCATCTCTCACCTTCAGCAGTTCCTGCTCATCTGCCCACAGTCAGGTGTCTGTCAAGGACATGTTTGAGCATAAGAAGCCAATGTCACAAAGTCACCCCCTTGCCCGGCGACTGACAGCTGGCTTGACGGAACTCTTAGCCCGCCAGCTTTTACCATACCAGCTGGTAGAGTCTGAGGCCTTCAAAAAATTTGTCGCTATTGGGACACCACAGTGGAAGGTACCCGGACGAAATTTTTTTTCAAAAAAGGCAATCCCAAACCTCTACCATGTCATTGAAAAGGAAGTCATGGCATCTCTGGCATACAGTGTTGGGGCAAGGGTCCATCTGACCACTGATACCTGGTCTGCAAAGCACGGTCAGGGCAGGTATATCACGTATACTGCGCATTGGGTCAACCTGCTGACGGCTGACAAGCATGGAATGCGTGGCTCTGCAGCGGAGTTGGTGACACCACCACGACTTGCAGGCAGACCTACTGCCACCTCCTCTACTCCTACTCCATCCTCTTTAATTTCCTCCTCGGCTGAGTCCTCTTCTGCTGCGGCGTCTGGCTGCACATCAACTGATTCCCCCCAGCTCCCCAGGGGCTATTCCACATCCCGGATACGACAGTGTAACGCTATCTTGGGGTTGACTTGCCTGAAAGCAGAGAGCCACACAGGACCAGCACTCCTGTCCGCCCTGAACGCACAGGTGGATCAGTGGCTGACCCCGCACCAACTGGAGATCGGCAAAGTGGTGTGTGACAATGGAAGCAATCTGTTGGCGGCATTAAATTTGGGCAAGTTGTCACATGTGCCGTGCATGGCACATGTGTTGAATCTCATCGTACAACGTTTTGTGTCTAAGTACCCAGGCTTACAGGACGTCCTCAAGCAGGCCAGGAAGGTGTGTGGCCATTTCAGGCGTTCCTACACGGCCATGGCGCACTTTTCCGATATTCAGCGGCGAAACAACATGCCAGTGAGGCGCTTGATATGCGACAGCCCGACACGTTGGAATTCAACACTCCTAATGTTCGACCGCCTGCTCCAACAAGAAAAAGCCGTCAACGAGTATTTGTATGACCGGGGTGCTAGGACAGCCTCTGCGGAGCTGGGAATCTTTTTGCCACGTTACTGGACACTCATGCGCAATGCCTGTAGGCTTATGCGTCCTTTTGAGGAGGTGACAAACCTAGTCAGTCGCACCGAAGGCACCATCAGCGACCTCATCCCATTTGTTTTCTTCCTGGAGCGTGCCCTGCGAAGAGTTCTGGATCAGGCTGTAGATGAGCGTGAAGAGGAAGAGGAAGAGTTGTGGTCACCATCACCACCAGAAACAGCCTTGTCATCATCGCTTGCCGGACCTGCAGCAACGCTGGAAGAGGAGTATGAGGAAGAGGAGTCAGAGGAGGAATGTGGCGGCTTTGAGGAGGAGGAAGACCAACCACAGCAGGCACCCCAGGGTGCTCGTTGTTGTCACCTATCTGGGACCCATGGTGTTGTACGTGGCTGGGGGGAAGAACAGACCGTCAATGACATCAGTGAGGACGAGGAACGGGAAATGAGAAGCTCTGCATCCAACCTTGTTCAAATGGGGTCTTTCATGCTGTCATGTCTGTTGAGGGACCCACGTATAAAAAGGATAAAGGAGAACGATCTGTACTGGGTGACCACGCTACTAGACCCCCGGTATAAGCAGAAAGTGGCAGAAATGTTACCAAATTACCGAAAGTCGGAAAGGATGCAGCAGTTCAAAACCAAACTAAAAAATATGCTTTACACAGCTTATAAGGGAGATGTCACAGCACAACGGGAATCTAACAGGGGAAGAGGTGAGTGTAATCCTCCTCCTACCACGGCGGCAAGGACTGGACGATTTACAGATGTGTTGTTGATGGAGGACATGCGGAGCTTTTTCAGTCCTACTCATCGCCACAGCCCTTCGGGATCCAGCCTTAGAGAACGACTCGACCGACAGGTAGCAGACTACCTCGCCTTAACAGCAGATATCGACACTCTGAGGAGCAATGAACCCCTTCACTACTGGGTGTGCAGGCTTGACCTGTGGCCTGAGCTATCCCAGTTTGCGATAGAACTTCTGGCCTGCCCTGCTTCAAGTGTCCTGTCAGAAAGGAGCTTCAGTGCAGCAGGAGGCATTGTCACTGACAAGAGAAGTCGCCTCGGTCAAAAAAGTGTTGATTACCTCACCTTCATAAAGATGAATGAGGCATGGATCCCGAAGGGACTGACAGTGGGGGATACGTTTGACTAACAAAAGGCCTGATTACATGCCTTGGCCTCAAAATGGTCCCCACGCTGCTGTATTTAATGTCTGCATACCGGATGACTTTCGTGAATTCTCCACCACCAACTAGGGTTCAAGCCGTAATGTTTTAGTCACTTTTCTGCCTGGAAAACATAAATTTTTCCGGCCGCTGCTACAATAGCGTCTGCAACAGTGCCATTATTTTTCAGGCATGTGTACATGCCTAATTTTTCTGTCCTATGGTGCAGCACTGTGGCTGCAAAAACAAACCAAAAAAAAAAGGCACATACAAGTGTCAATTCCCCTTCGTGATCGTTACCTTGTTGTGGTGAAGGGGCTTGCGTATCACAATGAAGCAATCATCATCACCTCTATAAAAGTGTGTTGGCAATGTTGCCACACCCCAGATGATAAGGCCGTTGCTTCATTATGGTCAGACCAAAAGCGATCGGGTGGCCACGCTACTAGACCCCCGGTATAAGCAGAAAGTGGCAGAAATGTTACCAAATTACCAAAAGTCGGAAAGGATGCAGCAGTTCAAAACCAAACTAAAAAATATGCTTTACACAGCTTATAAGGGGGATGTCAATGGGGGATTCGACAATGGTTAATAAATTCGACCGGATAGGGTCCGTAACAGGGATTAAACTGATAGCAATAGTACTAGTTAAGACACCACTCATATAGGGTGTCACAGCACATTGCTCTGTGCACGCGCAGTGCCCCAATTTGGGAGTAAGAGGACCGACCAAGCTGCTTTTTCCATCTCCCGGTTCCTGAAATCAATTCAGTTTAGTGTATGAGAGTTTGGTCTGTCACTGTGAAGGCAGTCGAAGGTACCCGGCCTAAATTTTTTTTCATAAAAGGCAATTCTTGATATGGGACGTAACAGGGATTAAACTGATGAGAATAATACTACAGAAAATACCACTCATATCGGTGGAGGGAGCCAGCGTTTTTTTAACCATCTCCCCGTTCAAAAAATCTATTTAATAAATGGCCCCCAGATTGGGGATGTTAGAGGGATTAAACTGATGAGAATAGTACTACAGAAAATACCACTCATATCGGGTGTGACAGTAAATTGCACGGCGCAGATGCAGTCACCGTGGTTTAAAACAGAGTGGAGGGAGCCAGCGTTTTTTTAACCATCTCCCCGTTCGAAAAATCTATTCAATAAATGGCACCCAGATTGGGGACGTTAGAGGGATTAAACTGATGAGAATAGTACTACAGAAAATACCACTCATATCGGGTGTGACAGTAAATTGCACGGCGCAGACGCAGTCACCGTGGTTTAAAACAGAGTGGAGGGAGCCAGGTTTTTTTTAACCATCTCCCCGTTCGAAAAATCTATTCAATAAATGGCACCCAGATTGGGGACGTTAGAGGGATTAAACTGATGAGAATAGTACTACAGAAAATACCACTCATATCGGGTGTGACAGTAAATTGCACGGCGCAGACGCAGTCACCGTGGATTAAAACAGAGTGGAGGGAGCCAGCGTTTTTTTAACCATCTCCCCGTCCGAAAAATCTGTTTAATAAATGGCCCCCAGATTGGGGAGTCGGGGACGTTAGAGGGATTAAACTGATGAGAATAGTACTACAGAAAATACCACTCATATCGGGTGTGACAGTAAATTGCACGGCGCAGACGCAGTCACCGTGGATAAAAACAAAGGGGAGGGAGCCAGCGTTTTTTTAACCATCTCCCCGTTCGAAAAATCTATTCAATAAATGGCACCCAGATTGGGGACGTTAGAGGGATTAAACTGATGAGAATAGTACTACAGAAAATACCACTCATATCGGGTGTGACAGTAAATTGCACGGCGCAGACGCAGTCACCGTGGATTAAAACAGAGTGGAGGGAGCCAGCGTTTTTTTAACCATCTCCCCGTCCGAAAAATCTGTTTAATAAATGGCCCCCAGATTGGGGAGTCGGGGACGTTAGAGGGATTAAACTGATGAGAATAGTACTACAGAAAATACCACTCATATCGGGTGTGACAGTAAATTGCACGGCGCAGACGCAGTCACCGTGGATAAAAACAAAGGGGAGGGAGCCAGCGTTTTTTTAACCATCTCCCCGTTCGAAAAATCAATTCAATTGACCTTTCGGGGACCCTTGGTGTTGTACGTGGCTGGGTGGAGGAAGAAACCTTCAATGACATCACCGGGACGTGGCTAGCTTGGTATCCAACCTTGTGCAAATGGGGAGTTTGCGGTTGTGCAAATGAACTGTTTGCGGTGCATTAAAAGGGGAGTTTGGTCTGTCAATGTCTGTGATGCGGGCGTAACCCTTACACTACCTGATCGATACAACATCATACCTGATCGTATACACACACTGGATGTTTTAAAGCACGTTATTCCAAACAATTTAGGAATGTTAGTTGATTTATGCCCTTTATGGATTAAAACCCGACTCTGCGTCCACTACGTAATTTTCCATGGGAGTTTTGCCATAGATCCCCCTCCGGCATGCCACAGTCCAGGTGTTAGACCCCTTGAAACAACTTTCTCATCACTATTGTGGCCAGAAAGAGTCCCTGTGGGTTTTAAAATTCGCCTGTCTATTGAAGTCTATGGCGGTTCGCCCGGTTCGCCAGTTCGCGAACATTTGCGGAAGTTCGCGTTCGCTGTTCGCGAACTGAAAATTTTATGTTCGCGACATCACTATACCTAGTATGCAGGCCCTTACTCATGACATACTACAGAACAAATGAGTGCAGTAGATATAGTGGGTCAACACCTGAATACCTTGATTGGGAGATTCATGTTTGACTACTATCTCCTTTAGTGTTCATCACGAACCGTGTGAGATACAGTTGCAAGAAAAAGTATGTGAACCCTTTGGAATGATATGGATTTCTGCACAAATTGGTTATAAAATGTGATCTGATCTTCATCTAAGTCACAACAATAGACAATCACAGTCTGCTTAAACTAATAACACACAAATAATTAAATGTTACCATGTTTTTATTGAACACACCATGTAAATATTCACAGTGCAGGTGGAAAAAGTATGTGAACCCCTAGACTAATGACATCTCCAAGAGCTAATTGGAGTGAGGTGTCAGCCAACTGGAGTCCAATCAATGAGATGAGATTGTAGGTGTTGGTTACAGCTGCCCTGCCCTATAAAAAACACACACCAGTTCTAGGTTTGCTTTTCACAAGAAGCATTGCCTGATGTGAATGATGCCTTGCACAAAAGAGCTCTCAGAAGACCTACGATTAAGAATTGTTGAATTGCATAAAACTGGAAAGGGTTATAAAAGCATCCCTAAAAGCCTTGCTGATTATCAGTCCATGGTAAGACAAATTGTATATAAATGGAGAAAGTTCAGCACTGCTGCTACTCTCCCTAGGAGTGGCCGTCCTGTAAAGATGACTGCAAAAGCACAGCGCAGACTGCTCAATGAGGTGAAGAAGAATCCTAGAGTGTCAGCTAAAGACTTACAAAAGTCTCTGGCATATGCTAACATCCCTGTTAGCGAATATACGATATGTAAAACACTAAACAAGAATGGATTTCATGGGAGGATACCACAGAGGAAGCCACTGCTGTCCAAAAATTCATTGCTGCACGTTTACAGTTTGCACAAGAGCACCTGGATGTTCCACAGCAGTACTGGCAAAATATTCTGTGGACAGATGAAACCAAAGTTGAGTTGTTTGGAAGAAACACACAACACTGTGTGGAGAAAAAGAGGCACAGCACACCAACATCAAAACCTCATCTCAACTGTGAAGTATGGTGGTGGGGGCATCATGGTTTGGGGCTGCTTTGCTGCGTCAGGGCCTGGACAGATTGCTATCATCGAAGGAAAAATTAATTCCCAAGTTTATCAAGACATTTAGCAGGAGAACTTAAGGCCATCTGTCCACTAGCTGAAGCTCAACAGAAGATAGGTGTTGCAACAGGACAATGACCCAAAGCATAGAAGTAAATCAACAACAGAATGGCTTAAGCAGAATAAAATACGCCTTCAGGAGTGGCCCAGTCAGAGTCCTGACCTCAACCCGATTGAGATGCTGTGGCATGACCTCAAGAAAGCGATTCACACCAGACATCCCAAGAATATTGCTGAATTGAAACAGTTCTGTAAAGAGGAATGGTCAAGAATTACTCCTAACCGTTGTGCACGTCTGATCTGCAACTACAGGAAACGTTTGGTTGAAGTTATTGCTGCCAAAGGAGGTTCAACCAGTTATTAAATCCAAGGGTTCACATACTTTTTACACATGCACTGTGAATGTTTACATGGTGTGTTCAATAAAAACATGGTAACATTTAATTCTTTGTTTGTTATTAGTTTAAGCAGACTGTGATTGTCTATTGTTGTGACTTAGATGAAGATCAGATCACATTTTATGACCAATTTGTGCAGAAATCTATATCATTCCAAAGGGTTCACATACTTTTTCTTGCAACTGTATCCTTTTTGGACTTGCATCTGAGGGGGGACGCAGCCACGGCTACTATATGTACATCCACCTTTAGGAAATCCACGGCAGGCAATACCATATTACATGTATCTTCCTGTCACCCACCACATATGGTATATAACATACCCAAGGGTGAAATAATCCGTGCTAGGCGGAATTGTACAGATACCAATTCCTTTATATTAAAAGCAAAGAATATTAAGAGTAGACTAACACAGAGAGGTTATTCCAAAAAAAACACATCTCTAGATGTCTATATCAGACCCTGGATGTGGATAGGAATTCATTAATCTACCCCAAAAAAAGAAAGGATGAATCTATTAAGCAATTACCCTCACCAGAAAAAATTGCCCAAAGCATTTTTGTAATGCAATATAGTGTAGAACAGGGATGCCCAACCTGCGGCCCTCCAGCTGTTGCAAAACTACCACTCCCACAATGCCCGGAGAGCCTACAACTATCAGCTTACAGCAGGGCATGATGGGAGTTGTAGTTTTACAACAGCTGGAGGGCTGCAGGTTGACATCCCTAGTGTAGAATATCCTGAAATTAGCAAAATCGTTAGACGACATCTTCCGATTTTAGCATATGATAAGCAATGGGCTAAAATAGCAATGGGGGGTGTTAGGTGTGCTGCCCGCAGAGCTCCCACAGTGGCCACACATGTTAGCCCTAGTCTCTATCAAGAGAAAAAAACATCACAGCCAATTTGGTTGACAACAATAGGTAGCTACAAATGTGGACATGGTAAATGCATATGTTGTGATCATACAGTAATAGCCAAATCCTTTAAATCTACTGTTAATGGCAAGGAATTTAAAATCAAATCATATCTTAACTGTAACACAACATATGCAGTTTACCTCATTACATATGGGATTTGCAATCTACAATACATTGGCTGTACTACCAATCCCCTCAAGGTGAGGATACGCAGACATATCTCGGACGTGCCACACCATGGAAGCCGCATCGTGTCAATGGCCAGTTCGCACTTTGCGGTTTCTCATGGTGGTGATACGTCCGACATGTCTGTGCAGGGAATTGAGAGGGTTAAAGCACCGATCAGGGGAGGAGACCATAGGAGGAAACTCCTTAACAGGGAGTCCTTTTGAATTTTCCAATTAAATAGCCGCTATCCAGAGGAACTGAATAGAAGATTAGATTTAATTTTGCAACAATAGCGAAGAATATGATATAGTGTTGCATCCCACTCCAATATATGTATTTGTTATGGTGTAATATACAGGGAGTGCAGAATTATTAGGCAGATGAGTATTTTGACCACATCATCCTCTTTATGCATGTTGTCTTACTCCAAGCTGTATAGGCTCGAAAGCCTACTACCAATTAAGCATATTAGGTGATGTGCATCTCTGTAATGAGAAGGGGTGTGGTCTAATGACATCAACACCCTATATTAGGTGTGCATAATTATTAGGCAACTTCCTTTCCTTTGGCAAAATGGGACAAAAGAAGGACTTGACAGGCTCAGAAAAGTCAAAAATAGTGAGATATCTTGCAGAGGGATGCAGCACTCTTAAAATTGCAAAGCTTATGAAGCGTGATCATCGAACAATCAAGCGTTTCATTCAAAATAATCAACAGGGTCGCAAGAAGCGTGTGGAAAAACCAAGGCGCAAAATAACTGCCCATGAACTGAGAAAAGTCAAGCGTGCAGCTGCCAAGATGCCACTTGCCACCAGTTTGGCCATATTTCAGAGCTGCAACATCACTGGAGTGCCCAAAAGCACAAGGTGTGCAATACTCAGAGACATGGCCAAGGTAAGAAAGGCTGAAAGACGACCACCACTGAACAAGACACACAAGCTGAAACGTCAAGACTGGGCCAAGAAATATCTCAAGACTGATTTTTCTAAGGTTTTATGGACTGATGAAATGAGAGTGAGTCTTGATGGGCCAGATGGATGGGCCCGTGGCTGGATTGGTAAAGGGCAGAGAGCTCCAGTCCGACTCAGACGCCAGAAAGGTGGAGGTGGAGTACTGGTTTGGGCTGGTATCATCAAAGATGAGCTTGTGGGGCCTTTTCGGGTTGAGGATGGAGTCAAGCTCAACTCCCAGTCCTACTGCCAGTTTCTGGAAGACACCTTCGTCAAGCAGTGGTACAGGAAGAAGTCTGCACCCTTCAAGAAAAACATGATTTTCATGCAGGACAATGCTCCATCACACGCGTCCAAGTACTCCACAGCGTGGCTGGCAAGAAAGGGTATAAAAGAAGAAAATCTAATGACATGGCCTCCTTGTTCACCTGATCTGAACCCCACTGAGAACCTGTGGTCCATCATCAAATGTGAGATTTACAAGAAGGGAAAACAGTACACCTCTCTGAACTGTGTCTGGGAGGCTGTGGTTGCTGCTGCACACAATGTTGATGGTGAACAGATCAAAACACTGACAGAATCCATGGATGGCAGGCTTTTGAGTGTCCTTGCAAAGAAAGGTGGCTATATTGGTCACTGATTTGTTTTTGTTTTGTTTTTGAATGTCAGAAATGTATATTTGTGAATGTTGAGATGTTATATTGGTTTCACTGGTAAAAATAAATAATTGAAATGGGTATATATTTGTTTTTTGTTAAGTTGCCTAATAATTATGCACAGTAATAGTCACCTGCACACACAGATATCCCCCTAAAATAGCTAAAACTAAAAACAAACTAAAAACTACTTCCAAAAATATTCAGCTTTGATATTAATGAGTTTTTTGGGTTCATTGAGAACATGGTTGTTGTTCAATAATAAAATTAATCCTCAAAAATACAACTTGCCTAATAATTCTGCACTCCCTGTATATATTTTTTTTATCAGATTGTGACTTTTTATCTGGATTTGGATGCATGTGAGAGGCGGTATTTATTGTGGGTCATGTGATCTCCCAATCAAGGTATTCAGGTGTTGACCCACTATATCTACTGCACTCAGTTCTGTTGTATGTCATGAGTAACGGCCTGCATACCAGGTAGCCCGAAACGCATACACTGAGAACGTTTTTGTACTGGATGTATTTTTAACTGCACCAATAAAGTACCTGTGAATTTCTGCAACAGTGAGCTGGATCCTTGTTTTTCATTTGGACTACCAATTTTCCACATCCAAGTGTGTTAATTTCCGCGCTCACAGCAGAAGATAGGGGCAGGTGAGAGCTGATATATTTTCTTTTCTTTGTGTTCACTGTAGAAATGGTATTGGGCAGTGTCTAGTTTCTTCTAAACATAATGCTTAGAATTGAGATCAAAATGTTCAATCTTGGTTTCTCCAGACCAGTGGCGGATCCAGAGCCTGGTATCGGGAGGGGCACTTCCAGATTATTTTCTGTCCGCCGCCACAAAACAATGTGGTGCTTATAGAACAGACTACACAGTGTAGAGGTATACTGTATATTGTGTGGCACAGCCAATGCTATATGTGTATAACAAACAAATTTCACATGAAAACTTACAATTAGGGTTGAGCGAACCCGAACTGTAAAGTTCGGGTTCGTACCGAACTTTACGGTGTTCGGCACCCGAACCCGAACATTTCAGTAAAAGTTCGGGTTCGGTGTTCGGGTAAAATTAATATACCATCGGATCAGAGTTTTCTCCAATCCGATGGTATATTTTAACTTGAAGCATCCCCATCACCATGGGAACGCCTCTATGTTAGAATATACCATCGGATTTGAGTTAGATCGTGAAAACTCAGATACGACAGTATATTCTAACACAGAGGCGTTCCCATAGTGATGGGAGGGGCTAATTGTGCGGATCACAGCCCCTTGTAAGAGATCAGGTGCTGCCAGGCAGCAGGGGGCCAGACCCCCCTCCCTCCTCAGTATTAAAATCATTGGTTGCCAGTGCGGCCCCCCCTCCCTCCCCAATATTAAAATCATTGGTGGCCAGTGCAGCCCCCCTATTAAAATCATTGGTGGCTAGTGCGGACCCCCACCCCCACCCACCCCCTATTAAAATCATTGGTGTCCAGTGCGGCCTCTCCTCTGTTTGTTTTCCCTGTGTTTGGTTATTTCCCTGCTTTCCTACCTACCGTGACATTATAACCCGCCATAAAACTGTCATTTCCCTGCTGTTCGCGAAATGGAGGCTTTAGATGCTTTGGTTGATCGCATACAGGGATTATCGCTGGAGGTTGCTGACCTCCGCAGTTCTGTTGCACAGTGTCGGAATGCTCTGGCGTCTGGCGCCGTTGGAGGAAATCAGGTCTGCTTTGAGCCTAAAATTGCTCTCCCTGATAGGTTCTCAGGGGGTGGTGATGACTTTATTCGGGTCAGGGAGTCCTGCAGGTTGTATTTTCGTCTGCAGCCAATTTCATTTGGTGACGAGAACCAAAGAGTGGGGATCATTATATCTCTGCTCAAAGGGGACGTGCAAACCTGGGCTTTTTCTCTGTCGACCGATTCACCATCCCTACGGTTGGTGGATGAATTCTTCAATGCCTTGGGCTTGATTTATGATGACTTTGACCGGGTCTCTATGGCTGAATCTAAGTTGCACAGTTTTTTACAGGGATAACGTACTGCGGAGTATTATTGTGCAGAATTTAGAATATGGGCAACTGACTCGGGGTGGAATGATCCTGCACTCCGGAGTTAGTTTTGTCAGGGGCTATCTGAGAGGTTGAAAGATGCCCTTGCTTTTCATGAATATCCCAATTCATTGGAGATGGCCATGTCTTTAGCAGTGCGGCTTGATAGACGTCTTAGAGAGAGGTATAAGATTCCTCTCGAGCAGGGGGTCCCATCTGAAAGTGGATCCGCCCCACCTATTCCCCGGGGAAATATGACATTTGAATCTGGGGCAGGAGAGGAGCCTATGCAGTTGGGCCAGGTTTCCTTTCGCTGAGGTGATAGGAACTTTAGGAAGCTGAATAAGCTATGTTACTACTGTGGTAAAAAAGGTCATTTTGTTTATGCGTGTCCGTCCTTTTGTTAAACCTCAAAACGGTAATGAAAAACTACGGCGGTATTCACATAAAGAGAAAGAAAAAACCTCCCTGACTCTTGGTAGTGTGAATGGGGAGTCTGAGCAAGCAAATATGCTTTCTCCCTGCAATACCCGTTTCCTCCTGCCTGCCATGGTGGTGCTAGACTCAGGAAATTTTGATTTTGAGGTATTTGACAGTGGTGCGGGAGTAAACCTTATTGACTTTCATTTTCTCCAAAATCTTGGTTTTAGAACTAGCACATTAGAAAAGGTAATACCAGTGTTTGCTATTAATTCCTCCCCTCTCTCACAAAAGAGTCTTACTCATATTGTTCATGACATTCAGTTAAGGGTGGGTGATTCACATGTTGAGTCCATTTCTTGTTTTGTTATAAGGTGCTTGCCTGCTCAGATGGTTCTAGGTTTGCCATGGTGGATAAAGCATAATCCTACTATTGACTGGCAAACAAGACAAATCAGTACCTGGAGTGAATTTTGTACAGACAACTGTCTCTGTGCTTCTATCACAGGGGTGTCAATTATGGTCCTACCTCAGTTTCTCTTTGATTTTGCGGATGTATTCTCGGAGGGTGAAGCTCAGAAGCTGCCCCCCCATCGAGAATATGATTGTCTGGTTAATCTCATCCCTGGAGCTAAACTGCCAAAATCTTGGCTATACAACCTTTCCCAACCCGAAAGAGAGGCTATGCAGAAGTATATTGCCGAGAGTTTGGCAAAGGGACATATTAGGCTATCTAAGTCCCCTGTGGCCGCCGGCTTCTTTTTCGTAAAAAAGAAAGACGGATCACTTAGACCGTGTTTGGATTTCCAGGAATTGAATCTTATTACGGTCCGTGATCCGTATCCCCTTCCTTTGATTTCTGATCTATTTGATCAAATTGTCGGAGCCAAGGTGTTCTCCAAGTTGGATTTAGGAGGAGCCTATAATTTGATCAGAATAAAGGAAGGAGATGCGTGGAAAACGGCCATCAATACACCCGAAGGTCATTTCGAGAATCTTGTCATGCCCTTTGGTTTAACTAATGCGCCAGCGGTCTTTCAGCGATTTTTCAATGATATTTTCCATCATTTAGTGGGAAGGTTTATTGTTATTTATATGGACCCCGAAAAAAAGGTCCGGGTGGTACTGGAATGGGACCGGCCTGAGAATCAGAAAGCTCTGATGCGGTTTTTGGGTTTTACCAATTACTACAGAAAATTCATCTTGAATTATTCCTCCATTGTAAAACCTTTGACAGATATGACTAAAAAAGGCGCCGACTTCTCTGTGTGGTCGGATAAGGCATTATAGGCCATTTCTGCTATTAAGAAATTTTTTGCGTCTGCTCCCATTCTGATGCAACCTGATGTGTCTCAACCGTTCGTCATAAAGGTTGATGTATCAGAAGTGGGGGTCGGAGCAGTTCTGTTGCAGGATCCATCCCCTAGCAAATGGCATCCGTGTGCTTTTTTCTCCAAAAAACTCTCCGCCGCTGAAAGAAATTATGATGTTGGAGATAGAGAATTACTGGCCATTAAATTGGCCTTTGAAGAATGGCGTCACTCGTTGGAAGGGGCTACACATCCTATTATGGTATATACTGACTACAAGAATTTGGCTTACCTGCAGTCTGCTAAGGGCCTGAATCCTAGACAGGCGAGGTGGTCACTGTTTTTTTACTAGGTTCAATTTTGTGGTCACCTTTCGCCCTGGGGTTAAAAACGTCAAGGCAGATGCGTTGTCACAAAGTTTTCCTAGGGGGAGTGATTCGGAGGATCCCGCTCCTATTTTGGCTGATGGGGTGGTGGTTTCCGCTCTGTACCCCGAGTTGGAGATGGAGGTGTTGGGAGCTCCGGAGGAGGATCCTGATTCCTGTCCTCCAGACAAGTTGTTTGTTCCTGCTGAACTGCGATACAAGGTGCTCAAGGAACATCATGATACGGTCCTTGCGGGACATCCTGGAAGCAAATCCACCATAGATCTTATTTCCCGAAGATTCTGGTGGCCAGGGTTGCGCAAGGGTGTGGAGGGTTATGTGGCAGCTTGTGAGACCTGTGCATGTGCGAAGGTGGCTCACACTCGGCCTTCAGGATCCCTTCTTCCTTTGTCCATCCCATCTCGTCCTTGGATGCATTTGTTCATGGACTTTATTACCGATTTATCGAGTTCCTCTGGGAAAACTGTGATTTTGGTGGTAGTGGACCGCTTCAGTAAGATGGCCCACTTTGTACCGTTACCTAGCTTGCCCAATGCCAAAACTCTCGCTCAGGTTTTTATCGATAACATTGTAAAACTACATGGCATTCCCTCTGATGTGGTGTCTGATAGGGGGGCGCAATTTGTTTCCAGGTTTTGGAAGGCGTTTTGCTCTCGTCTGGGAATTCAACTGTCTTTCTCTTTGGCTTTTTATCCCCAGTCGAATGGTCAGACAGAGCGCACTAACTAAAACATGGAGACCTATTTGAGGTGTTTTGTTGCCGAGAACCAGGATGACTGGTCCTTGTTCTTCTCTCTAGCCGAATTTGCCTTGAATAACCGTAGACAGGAGTCCACTGATAAGTTGCCATTTTTTGGCGCATATGGTTTTCACCCACAGTTTGGTACTTTTTCTGGGACTGGATCTTCTGGAATGCCAGAAGAGGAGAGATTCTCTTCCGCCTTGTCTTGGCGGAAGATCCAAGTTAATTTGGAAAAGATGGGTGAAAGATATAAACAGATGGCTGACAGGAGACGTATGACTGGTCCGGACCTGCTTGTGGTTGATTCGGTGTGGTTGTCCACTAAAAACATTAAGCTCAAGATTTATTGGCCCTTTACAAAATCTCTGCTGTGGTCAACCCGGTGGTGTATCGTCTGGATCTTCCGCAGACCTGGAAGATCCATAATGTGTTTCACAGGTCTTCACTGAAGAAATATGTGGAACCTGTGGAACCATCTCCATTGCCACCTCCCCCTGTCCTGGTGGATGGCAATTTAGAGTTTGAGATCTCTAGGATTCTCGACTCACGTGTTCTTCGGGGTTCACTCCAGTACCTAGTGCACTGGAAGGTATACGGTCCCGAGGAAAGAATGTGGATTCTGGCTTCTGATGTTAGTGCTAGCCGCCTGGTGACGGCCTTTCACAGGGCACACCCGGATAAAGTTGATCCGGGGTGTCCGGAGGTCACCCGTAGAAGGGGGGTACTGTCACGCCTTGCCCTGTGAATGTGCAAAGATCTGTCAAACTGGCTGCACATGTCTGACTCTTCTCTTTGTTTTGGTTTGTGTTTGAGCTGGATCCACCTTCCCTCAGGTGTACTGGGTTGATTGTTAGCGAGGCTATTTATTCCTCCTTCTCCCAGTGGCCTGTGTGGGTTATAGTTCATTCCTGTGGGCTTTGGATGTGTTGTGGATCGTCTGCTCCAGCTCAGCTCAAGATAAGATCTCTCAGTTTTTTCCCTTGGTGTCTTTTATCTAGGCCTCTAGGGAGATGCTTGCTTCCTCCTGTTTGAAGAAACAGGTCGCCTGTTCCCTTTTCCCTACTGCTCAGGGTTTTCTTAGGGTGAATAGACTAAGGCACGAGGGCATGTGCATATCCACCATTAGGGTATGCACATGTGCACAGCAGTATAGGGAAAGCCTTAGGGATCGCTAGGAGGTGACTCTTTTCTCCCTAGCTTTTGGGTCTAGTCAATTGTTCTGTTTGTTTTCCCTGTGTTTGGTTATTTCCCTGCTTACCTACCTACCGTGACACCCCCATAATGTACCAGTATAAAATGGCCCATATATAGTGCCCCAGTAGATGCCCTTATTTTCCCCCATAATTTGCAAGCATAAAATACCCCTTCTTAGTGCCCCCTGTAGACGACCCCATAGCACTCCTCTCCCCCACAGTACCCACCATAATGTGTCCCAGTATAAAATGCTACTGTACAGAGCCCCCCAATCATGTTCCAGTAACAAGAGCCCCCCATCCTGTGCCAGTAACAAGAGCCCCCCATCATGTGCCAGTAACAAGAGCCCCCAATCATGTGACAGTTCCAAGAGCCCCCCGATCATGTGCCAGTAACAAGAGCCCTCCCATCATGTGCCAGTAACAAGAGCTCCCCCATCATGTGCCAGTAACAAGAGCCCCCCCATCATGTGCCAGTAACAAGAGCCCCCCCATCATGTGCGAGGAACAAGAGCCCCCCATCATGTGCCAGTAGCAAGAGCCCCCCTATCATGTGCCAGTAACAAGAGCCCCCCATCATGTGTGAGGAAAAAGAGCCCCCATCATGTGCCAGTAACAAGAGGCCCCCCCATCATATGCCAGTAACAAGAGGCCCCCCATCATGTGCCAGTAACAAGAGGCCTCCCATCATGTGCCAGTAACAAGAGACCCCCCATCATGTGCCAGTAACAAGAGGCCCCCCATCATGTGCCAGTAACAAGAGGCCCCCCATCATGTGCCAGTAACACGAGGCCCCCCATCATGTGCCATTAAAAGTATTGTAATTGTACATATAAAAAAAAAAACACTTATACTTGCCTCCATGTCAGCGATGCGATGCAGGTCTCTTCCGGCCTGTGTCCCGCGCTGTACGGCTCAGGCAGCCTATCAGAGACACAGGGAATCAGCGATACAGATGACTATGGAGATGAGCGCTTCAACAATGGAAGCGCTCATCTCCCTGTGCCCTGCCGCCGCCGCCCCCTACTTTTCACCAGGGCCGCGCCGCCAGCTCAGGGGAGGGCAATTGCCCCGCTGCTCCCCCCTGGATCCGCCAGTGCTCCAGACCAGAGGATCTTGTTTCTCATAGTCCTTTATTTATTTATTTTTTGCATGCTTTAATGTGTCTTTTACTGAGGAGAGGCTTTTTTCTGACCTCTCTGCCATCAAGCCTAGATTGTTGGAATGCTGCAGTGAAGGTTCACCTTCGGGAAGTTTCTCCCATCTGCACACATGATTTTTATAAGCCATCCAGAGTGACCATTGGGTTCTTGGTCACCTCTTTTACCAAGGTCCTTTTCGCCTGATCATGTAGTTTGGAGAGACCGCCAACTCCACGAAGAGTCCTGATTGTTCCAAACTTCTTCCATTTAAGAATTATGGAGGCCACTATGCTCTAGGGAGTTTCAGTGGAGAATAATTTTTTGTATTCTACTCCAGATTTGTGCCTCCACACAATTATGTTTCTGATCACTACAAGCAGTTCTTTCCTCCTCATGGCTTGGTTTTTGCTATAATATGCATTGTTAGCTGTGAGATCTTATATAGACAAGGATGTTTCCAAATCATCTCCAATAAACTGAATTTACCACAGGTACACTTCAACCAAATTGTAAAAACATATCAAAGATGATCAAGAGAGATGGTAGGCCGCAAAGCCAAATTTCAAGTGTCATTGCAAAGTCTAAATACTTATGTGCATGCCAAATATTAGTTTTTCCTTTTTAATAAATTTGCAATTATACCGTTTTTGTGTACAGTAGGTTTATAGGGGAAAACTAGATTTTTATTTTGTTTCAGCGCAAGGCCACAAGATAACAAAATGTGAAAAAAGTTAAAAGGTCTGAAGACTTTGAAGAATGAACTCTAGCTTCAGTAAAGTAATATGCACAGACCAAGTAGTGACACCAATTATTAGGCTTAGTGGCCAGTGTGAAAACTGCAGGATTTTATTTTTATATGAATATGGAAATAGAAAATTAAAAATAACAAACCAAAAATTCTTTAAAAATATGTTTAGCATAAAAACTTGATTTAAACAATAGGTCATTTTCAGATGATACGAGTGTTGAGCAAATCAAAGTCAGGGAAAATTCGATTTACTGCAAAGCCGAATTTCCTTGTGCTTCGTGGTAGTGAAGTGATTGCGCCGCTCCCCATCATTGTACCCCTCAGATGCCACGTTCATAGCTAATTGTGGCATCTGACAGTAATAACCAGAGGTGAGCGGATTTTTCAAAAACTCGATTCGCCGGTTTGCCGAATGTTTGGGGAAAAACAGCTATTTCCTGGCTGCTGAGAGCCTTCACAGTGGTGTAGAACACTGTGCCTTGTAGTAGCATGCATAGGGAGTCTGTTTTGGTAGTGAAATAATACTGTGAGTCCATATGACAGGCAGATGACAGGCGTCGCTTTTAGAATCATTGCACACTTCACTTAGAAGCGCACTCCTTTTTCACTGTCGTCAGCTGATTCCACATAGATGTTTTCAGAACCTGTCCTATTAAACGCGTATACAAGTAGAGCCTCCCAGACAGAGTCACTGATTAATTTGCCCTTCTTTTGATCCGTCAGAACAATAATCCACAAAAAATGGATCCTGTCTGTGGAGCATACGCCTTAACTTGGTTGGCATATGCTCAATAATCAATCAGTATTGCTAATGCCAAAAAAACTAAAACAGGAGTGGATGTACAACAGAGATGACACGTGAATGGAATATTTGTATGTCTTCTGTATTTTCTACCCACTCCTGCTTTTGGCTACCAAATCAGAAGCCAATTCTGATGGAACCATACAGGCCTTACAGCTGCTACACAGACAGGATCCGTTGTGCGTCTCATTTTTCCTTCCTTCTGACAGATCAAAAGAAAGGTCAAATAAATGCTGATGTCAGCCAGGCCGAAAGCGAAAATAGTGGACCAGTCATGAAGCAGGGAGGGTGGGAACAGCATGAGAAGTCCACAGAGTGGACCTATGACATAGTGGTGAGGTGGAAGCAGCATGAGGAGAAAAGGAGCAAAAGGAGTTTTTCAGTCACCCATCATTTTTACAAGAAAAAAAAACACTTTGAAAGAGTGGCACAATGATAGAGTCTGTAGATGGCAGCAGCATGAGGAGACCACACAGTGGCAAGGTGACATAGTGTGGAGATAAAACTCAAAGATTGGCAGCACTACTCATCCCACACACTTGGGTACAGACCAGTAAAGAGGCTTGCAAGCCGGATGGTGCACGCAGATAGTGATCCTGGCTGGGGGTCCCGACTCTTCCAGAAATTTCAATAATCCGCAGCACTCGTTGGTAGTTGGTGAAAATAAGTGATTTATTCACTCAGACAGCCAGATTACAGCGACGTTTCGACCATGGTTGGTCTTTATCAAGCAATGAAATCCTATATCCCAAAGTGCCTTAAATAGTGTATGTAGGTGGGTACATTAGTGGGTGTGTATAATCCCTCCTCCCAAATGGGAGTATACTTATGTCTACACATAACATGATTCAAGTACAAGAGAGCTCAATAAAGCATCAATAACATCAAAGTGATTTGTCTTAAAACACACATAGTGATAAAATCGATACACTCCATTATACCTTATTTGTAAGTGATGATCTCTGTGATCGCCCCGCAATCCACGCTGATCATGGTATCGCGCCGAATGCCGGCATCCCCTCCTCCTCATTGCGCATGCGTCAGCGTCCCTCATCAGCCACTAGGCAACGGAGGCGTTACCTGGCGTCTGCCATTGAAAAAAAGGGCTATCCATGACGTCAGTAGTTGCCGCCTCTGGAGCCAATAAGAAAAATCCAACAAGGGGAACTGGAGCCAATAGAAAAAAGGCCTATTATGACGTCAGCTGTTGCCGTGTGGAGGGGAGAATACTCCTCTTCTCAACACGGTGTGGAGATGGCAGCAGCAGCATCAGGAGATGACGGAGTGGCAAGGTGACATTGTTTAGAGGTGGCGGAAGCATCAGGAGGCCACAGAGTGGCAAGGTGACATAGTGTGGAGATGGCAGCAGCATAAGGAGACCACAGATTGGCAAGGTGACATTGTTTGGAGGTGGTGGCAGCATCAGGAGGCCACAGAGTAGCAAGGTGACATAGTGTTGATATGGCAGCAGCAGCAGGATACCACAGAGTGGCAAGGTAAAATAGTGTGGAGATGGCATCAGCATGAGGAGACCACAGAGTGGCAAGGTGACATAGTGTGGGGATGGCATCAGCATGAGGAGACCACAGAGTGGCAAGGTGACATAGTGTGGAGATGGCAGCAGCATCAGGAGACCACAGAGTGGCAAGGTGACATAATTTGGATATGGCAGCAGCAGTATACTACAAAATGGCAAGGTGACATAGTGTGTAGATGGCAGCAGCAGCAGGGTACCACAGAGTGGCAAGGTGACATAGTGTGGAGATGGCAGCAACATGAGGAGGCCACAGAGTGGCAAGGTGACATAGTTTGGAGGTGGTGGCAGCATCAGGAGGCCACCGAGTGGCAAGGTGACATAGTGTGGATATGGCAGCAGCAGGATACCACAAAGTGGCAAGGTGACATAGTGTAGAGATGGCAGCAGCATAGGGAGACCACAGAGTGGCAAGGTGACAAAGTATGGAGATGGCAGCAGCATGAAGAGGCCACAGAGTGGCAAGATGACATAGTTTGGAGGTGGCGGCAGCATCAGGAGGCCACAGAGTGGCAAGGTGACATAGTGCGGATATTGCAGCAGCAGCAGGATACCAAAAAGTGGCAAGGTGACATAGTGTGGAGATGGCAGCAGCATGAGGAGACCACAGAGTGGCAAGGTGACATAGTGTGGAGATGGAAGCAGCTGCAGCAGTATACCACAGAGTGGCAAGGTGACAGTGTGGAGATGGCAGCAGCATGAGGAGGCCACATAGTGGCAAGGTGACATAGTTTGGAGGTGGCAGCAGTTTTAGGAGGCCACAGAGTAGCAAGGTGACATAGTGTGGAGATGACAGCAGCATGAGGAGGCCACAGAGTGGCAAGGTGACATAGTTTGGATATGGCAGCCGCAGGATACCACAAAGTGGCAAGGTTATATAGTCTGAATATGGCAGCAGCAGCAGGATACCACAGAGTGGCAAGGTGACATAGTGTGGAGATTGCAGCAGCATGAGGAGACCGCAGAGTGACAAGGTGACATAGTGTGGAGATGTCAGCAGCATGAGGAGGCCACAGAGTGGCAAGGTGACATAGTTTAGAGGTGGCGGCAGCATCAGGAGGCCACAGAGTAGCAAGGTGACATAGTGTGTATATTGCAGCAGCAGGATACCAAAAAGTGGCAAGGTGACATAGTGTTGAGATGGCAGCAGCATGAGGAGACCACAGAGTAGCAAGGTGACATAGTGTGGAGATGGCAGCAGCAGCATCAGGAGACCACAGAGTGGCAAGGTGACATAGTGTGGAGATGGCAGCAGCTGCAGCAGTATACCACAGAGTGGCAAGGTGACATAGTGTGGAGATGGCAGCAGCATGAGGAGGCCACATAGTGGCAAGGTGATATAGTTTGGAGGTGGCGGCAGTATCAGGAGGCCACAGAGTAGCAAGGTGACATAGTGTGGAGATGGCAGCAGCATGAGGAGGCCACAGAGTGGCAAGGTGACATAGTGTGGAGATGGCAGCAGCAGCAGGATACCACAGAGTGGCAAGGTGACATAGTGTGGAGATGGCAGCAGCATGAGGAGACCACAGAGTGGCAAGGTGACATAATGTGAAGATGGCATTAGCAGCAGCATCAGGAGACCACAGAGTGGCAAGCTGACATAGTGTGGATATGGCAGCAACATGAGGAGGCCAAAGAGTGGCAACCCGTCTATTTTACCAAAGTGTTGGTGTGGCACCATGGATGATCTAGTCTGATGCATAAGGAATTGGTGGTTGGAAATCCTGGCCTGATTCATCTTGACAAAGGTCAGTCTCTCCACATTTTAGGTGGACAGGCTAGTTCTCCTTGGGGTAATTATGGCCCCAGCCGCACTAAACACCCGCTCTGATGCCACTACTGGCCGGGCAGGACAGCTTTTCCAAGGCAAACTCTGCTAGTTTCAGCCACAAATCCAGTTTGGCTACCCAGTAGTCCAGAGGATCTTCAATGTAGGGTGGCAGGGTGCTGTCCAAGTATGCCACCACCTGCTGGTTCAGGTCCTGCTCCAGGTCTACATGCTGCTGCTGCTGGTGAGTAGTTTCTTCACTATGCAGGTGAAGAAAGCTACTCATCAGCGACTGTAGACTTAGGCTGCTGCTGATGGAGTTGGTACTTCTCCCGCCACCCCACCCTTCCCCAGCAGCCATGGCAGTGGAACGTGAGCGCAGAGGGCCCCCCCCGGTCAGACCTGCGAGAGGATGGACGATGGCAAAGATATGCAGTGGCCAACTGACTTTTACCACATATAACTGCAGTGCTGAACGCTGCATGAAATTTGTTTTTCCACTGAAATAATAAACAATTGATTTTACTGCATATAAGTGCAGCGCTTAACACTGAATACAATTCTTTTTCCACTGTAATAATTCACAATTCATTTTACTGCATATAAGTGCAGCGCTTAACGCTGAATACAATTATTTTTCCACTGAAATAATTCACAATTGATTTTACCGAATATAAGTGCAGCGCTTAACGCTGAATACAATTCTTTTTCCACTGAAATAATTCACAATTGATTTTACCGCATATAAGTGCAGCGCTTAACGCTGAATACAATTATTTTTCCACTGAAATAATTCACAATTGATTTTACCGAATATAAGTGCAGCGCTTAACGCTGAATACAATTTTTTTTCCCAACGAAATAAGTCACAAAAGATTTTACCGCATTTAAGTGCAGCGCTTAACGCTGAATACAATTTTTCTTTCCACCGAAATAATTCACAAAAGATTTTAACGCATATAAGTGCAGCGCTGAACGCTGAATAAAATTTATTTTTTCACCAAAATACTTCAAAAAAGATTTTACCACATACAACAAACCACAGAGATGGAAAGGGTCTTCGGATTACCTCCACACTATACGGACATCTCAGAAATGAACTGCTGCTTCCGACATCAGCTCCTGAGAAGGTCATGGAGCATCCCGGTCATCCGGCATCTATTCGCTCCACTTAAAGATTATTTTGAAATTGTGTAGAAGCCACATGGGGGCCCCCACACTGCATATTTATCATGGAGACATCACGCTGAATAAATGTTTTTTTTTCGACCAAAATACTTCAATAAAGATTTTACCACATATAGCCACCGCACTGACTGACTGTTACTGCTGCTACTTCCATTTACCCCTGCTACTTCCCGGGTAGGCTGCTGCGAAGAAGGTACCCTGGGCACATTTGGCTCCCAACCTCCCACTGCTGCCACCCTGCTGACTCCCAGACATGCTCCCAGACAACACATATAACCGCCGACGTGAACTGAGAATATATTTTTCTTTTGTACTGAAATAAGCCAGTAAACACTTTCAGCAGAAACAAATGCACCAGTGAAGTTCGTATATATTTTTCTTTCTGTACTGAAATAGGCCACTGAATGTTTTTGCCACAAATAAGTGCACCAGTTAAATGCGTATATATTTAAAAATTTTACTGTAATACGCCCCTATACGCTTTCAACAGAAATAACTGCAGAAGTGAACTGAGCATATACACTGCTCAAAAAAATAAAGGGAACACAAAAATAACACATCCTAGATCTGAATTAATTAAATATTCTTCTGAAATACTTTGTTCTTTACATAGTTGAATGTGCTGACAACAAAATCACACAAAAATAAAAAAATGGAAATCAAATTTTTCAACCCATGGAGGTCTGGATTTGGAGTCACCCTCAAAATTAAAGTGGAAAAACACACTACAGGCTGATCCAACTTTGATGTAATGTCCTTAAAACAAGTCAAAATGAGGCTCAGTAGTGTGTGTGGCCTCCACGTGCCTGTATGACCTCCCTACAATGCCTGTGCATGCTCCTGATGAGGTGGCGGACGGTCTCCTGAGGGATCTCTTCCCAGACCTGGACTAAAGCATCTGCCAACTCCTGGACAGTCTGTGGTGCAACGTGACATTGGTGGATAGAGCGAGACATGATGTCCCAGATGTGCTCAATTGGATTCAGGTCTGGGGAACGGGCGGGCCAGTCCATAGCATCAATGCCTTCGTCTTGCAGGAACTGCTGACACACTCCAGCCACATGAGGTCTAGCATTGTCTTGCATTAGGAGGAACCCAGGGCCAACCGCACCAGCATATGGTCTCACAAGGGGTCTGAGGATCTCATCTCGGTACCTAATGGCAGTCAGGGTACCTCTGGCGAGCACATGGAGGGCTGTGCAGCCCTCCAAAGAAATGCCACCCCACACCATTACTGAGCCAATGCCAAACCGGTCATGCTGGAGGATGTTGCAGGCAGCAGAAAGTTCTCCACAGCGTCTCAAGACTCTGTCACGTCTGTCACATGTGCTCAGTGTGAACCTGCTTTCATCTGTGAAGAGCACAGGGCGCCAGTTTGCGAATTTGCCAATATTGGTGTTCTCTGGAAAATGCCAAACGTCCTGCAAGGTGTTGGGCTGTAAGCACAACCCCCACCTGTGGATGTCGGGCCCTCATATCACCCTCATGGAGTCTGTTTCTGACCGTTTGAGCAGACACATGCACATTTGTGGCCTGCTGGAGGTCATTTTGCAGGGCTCTGGCAGTGCTCCTCCTGTTCCTCCTTGCACAAAGGCGGAGGTAGCGGTCCTGCTGCTGGGTTGTTGCCCTCCTATGGCCTCCTCCACGTCTCCTGATGTACTGGCCTGTCTCCTGGTAGCGCCTCCATGCTCTGGACACTACGCTGACAGACACAGCAAACCTTCTTGCCACAGCTCGCATTGATGTGCCATCCTGGATAAGCTGCACTACCTGAGCCACTTGTGTGGGTTGTAGACTCCGTCTCATGCTACCACTAGAGTGAAAGCACCGCCAGCATTCAAAATTGACCAAAACATCAGCCAGGAAGCATAGGAACTGCGAAGTGATCTTTGGTGACCACCTGCAGAACCACTCCTTTATTGGGGGTGTCTTGCTAATTGCCTATAATTTCCACCTGTTGTCTATCCCATTTGCACAACAGCATGTGAAATTGATTGTCACTCAGTGTTGCTTCCTAAGTGGACAGTTTGATTTCACAGAAGTGTGATTGACTTGGAGTTACATTGTGTTGTTTAAGTGTTCCCTTTATTTTTTTGAGCAGTGTATTTTTCTTGTTGGACGGAAATAGGCCACTATACGCTTTCACCAGAATTAACTGCAGAAAGGCACTGAGAATATATTTTTCTTTTTTTAATG
Organism: Bufo bufo; assembly: GCF_905171765.1. NCBI lineage: Eukaryota > Metazoa > Chordata > Amphibia > Anura > Bufonidae > Bufo > Bufo bufo. The sequence goes on along the minus strand of NC_053390.1, from coordinate 514,073,509 downwards.
TAATATGCCCCTATACGCTTTCACCAGAAATAACTGCAGAAGTGACCTGAGAATATATATTTCTTGTTGGAATGAAATAGGCCACTATACGCTTTAACCAGAAAACAATTAAATAGTGCATTGTGTATATATTTTTCTTATTTTACTGAAATATGCCCCTATACGCTTTAACCATAAATAACTGCAACAGTCCGGTGTGCATATATTTGTATTATTTTAAATTAAATACGCCCCTATACGCTTTCAACAGAAATAACTGCAGAAGTGACTTGAGAATATACACTGCGTGCAGAATTATTAGGCAAATGAGTATTTTGACCACATCATCCTCTTTATGCATGTTGTCTTACTCCAAGCTGTATAGGCTCGAAAGCCTACTACCAATTAAGCATATTAGGTGATCTGCATCTCTGTAATGAGAAGGGGTGTGATCTAATGACATCAACACCCTATATTAGGTGTGCATAATTATTAGGCAACTTCCTTTCCTTTGGCAAAATGGGTCAAAAGAAGGACTTGACAGGCTCAGAAAAGTCAAAAATAGTGAGATATCTTGCAGAGGGATGCAGCACTCTTAAAATTGCAAAGCTTCTGAAGCGTGATCATCGAACAATCAAGCGTTTCTTTCAAAATAGTCAACAGGGTCGCAAGAAGCGTGTGGAAAAACCAAGGCGCAAAATAACTGCCCATGAACTGAGAAAAGTCAAGCGTGCAGCTGCCAAGATGCCACTTGCCACCAGTTTGGCCATATTTCAGAGCTGCAACATCACTGGAGTGCCCAAAAGCACAAGCTGTGCAATACTCAGAGACATGGCCAAGGTAAGAAAGGCTGAAAGACGACCACCACTGAACAAGACACACAAGCTGAAACGTCAAGACTGGGCCAAGAAATATCTCAAGACTGATTTTTCTAAGGTTTTATGGACTGATGAAATGAGAGTGAGTCTTGATGGGCCAGATGGATGGGCCCGTGGCTGGATTGGTAAAGGGCAGAGAGCTCCAGTCCAACTCAGACGCCAGCAAGGTGGAGGTGGAGTACTGGTTTGGACTGGTATCATCAAAGATGAGCTTGTGGGGCCTTTTCGGGTTGAGGATGGAGTCAAGCTCAACTCCCAGTCCTACTGCCAGTTTCTGGAAGACACCTTCTTCAAGCAGTGGTACAGGAAGAAGTCTGCATCCTTCAAGAAAAACATGATTTTCATGCAGGACAATGCTCCATCACACGCGTCCAAGTACTCCACAGCGTGGCTGGCAAGAAAGGGTATAAAAGAAGAAAATCTAATGACATGGCCTCCTTGTTCACCTGATCGGAACCCCATTGAGAACCTGTGGTCCATCATCAAATGTGAGATTTACAAGGAGGGAAAACAGTACACCTCTCTGAACAGTGTCTGGGAGGCTGTGGTTGCTGCTGCACGCAATGTTGATGGTGAACAGATCAAAACACTGACAGAATCCATGGATGGCAGGCTTTTGAGTGTCCTTGCAAAGAAAGGTGGCTATATTGGTCACTGATTTGTTTTTGTTTTGTTTTTGAATGTCAGAAATGTATATTTGTGAATGTTGAGATGTTATATTGGTTTCACTGGTAAAAATAAATAATTGAAATGGGTATATATTTGTTTTTTGTTAAGTTGCCTAATAATTATGCACAGTAATAGTCACCTGCACACACAGATATCCCCCTAAAATAACTAAAACTAAAAACAAACTAAAAACTACTTCCAAAAATATTCAGCTTTGATATTAATGAGTTTTTTGGGTTCATTGAGAACATGGTTGTTGTTCAATAATAAAATTAATCCTCAAAAATACAACTTGCCTAATAATTCTGCACTCCCTGTATATTTCTTGTTGGAATAAAATAGGCCACTATACGCTTTAACCAGAAAACAATTAAATAGTGCAGTGCGTATATACTGTATTTTTCTTATTTTAGTGAAATACGCGCCTATACGCTTTCACCAGAAATAACTGCAACAGTGCAGTGCGTATATATTTGTCTTTTTTAATGAAATATGCCCCTATATGCTTTCAATAGAAATAAATAGTTACAAGAATAGGTGCACTACTGTGGTGGATGCAAACAGTAACATCTGACTAAACCCTCACACTGATGTTAAAAATGAGACTTTAGCCAGTATATACTTATTTTAAGGACATACCTAAGCCCGCGCCCCATGCCAAGGTTTCTCAAGTGGCACGGGACCTAACGCTAAACCTACCAAACGATAGCTAATAGGGTCACAAAAGTCCTTTTTAGGACTGGTATAGGTGTGCTATCGATAGGTGTGACATACTGAGGGGTGTGATATACTTATAATATACTTTCTAACATAGAAAGTATATTATAGTGCATTTGTATTGTGCAGCAGTTCGGTGCGGTTCTGCTGAGATGCCGCAGCTAGATAGAGGGACTAACGCTATTGGAATAACTAATTGCAACTGGTGTGATATACCTGTTGCCCCCCAAATAAACTGATTAAGGGGTGCGATATACCTGCTTCCTCAAAATACTGATTAAGGGGTTTGATATACCTGCTTCCACAAAACACTGATTGAGGGGTATGATACACCAGCTTCCACAAAATATTTATTGAGGGGTGTGATACACCAGCTTCCACAAAATATTGATTGACTACTGTGATACACCGGCTTTCACCAAATATTGTTCTATATATCTGTTTCCACAAAATACTGATAGAGGGGATTGATATACCAGCTTCCACCAAATATTGATTGAGGCCTGCAATACAACAGCTTCCACCAAATATTGATTAAGGGGTTTGATATAACTGGTTCAGGCAAATACTCATTAAGGGGTTCTATATACCTATACTGATAGAGGGGATTGATATATCGGCTTCCACTAAATATTTATTGAGGCCTGCGATACACCAGCTTCCACCAAATATTGATTAAGGGGTTTGATATACCAGCTTCCAGCAAATACTCATTAAGGGGTTCTATATACAAACCGGATTCCAAAAAAGTTGGGACACTAAACAAATTGTGAATAAAAACTGAATGCAATGATGTGGAGATGGCAAATGTCAATATTTTATTTGTAATAGAACGTAGATGACAGATTAAACGTTTAATCCGAGTAAATGTATCATTTTAAAGGAAAAATACGTTGATTCCAATTTTCACGGTGTCAACAAATCCCCAAAAAGTTGGGACAAGTAGCAATAAGAGGCTGGAAAAAGTAAATTTGAGCATAACGAAGAGCTGGAAGACCAATTAACACTAACTAGGTCAATTGGCAACATGATTGGGTATAAAAAGAGCTTCTCAGAGTGGCAGTGTCTCTCAGAAGCCAAGATGGGTAGAGGATCACCAATTCCCACAATGTTGCGCAGAAATATAGTAGAGCAATATCAGAAAGGTGTTACACAGCGAAAAATTGCAAAGACTTTGCATCTATCATCATCAACTGTGCATAACATCATCCGAAGATTCAGAGAATCTGGAACAATCTCTGTGCGTAAGGGTCAAGGCCGTAAAACCATACTGGATGCCCGTGATCTCCCGGCCCTTAAACGACACTGCACCACAAACAGGAATGCTACTGTAAAGGAAATCACAGAATGGGCTCAGGAATACTTCCAGAAACCATTGTCAGTGAACACAATACACCGTGCCATCCGCCGTTGCCAGCTGAAACTCTACAGTGCAAAGAAGAAGCCATTTCTAAGCAAGATCCACAAGCTCAGGCGTTTTTTACTGGGCCAGGGATCATTTAAAATGGAGTGTGGCAAAATGGAAGACTGTTCTGTGGTCAGACGAGTCACGATTCGAAGTTCTTTTTGGAAATCTGGGGCGCCATGTCATCCGGACCAAAGAGGACAAGGACAACCCAAGTTGTTATCAACGCTCAGTTCAGAAGCCTGCATTTCTGATGGTATGGGGTTGCAGGAGTGCGTGTGGCATGGGCAGCTTGCATGTCTGGAAAGGCACCATCAATGCAGAAAAATATATTCAGGTTCTAGAACAACATATGCTCCCATTCAGACGTCATCTCTTTCAGGGAAGACCCTGCATTTTTCAACAAGATAATGCCAGACCACATTCCGCATCAATCACAACATCATAGCTGCATAGGAGAAGGATCCGGGTACTGAAATGGCCAGTCTGCAGTCCAGATCTTTCACCTATAGAGAACATTTGGCGCATCATAAAGAGGAAGGTGCAACAAAGAAGGCCCAAGACGATTGAACAGTTAGAGGCCTGTATTAGACAAGAATGCGAGAGCATTCCTATTTCTAAACTTGAGAAACTGGTCTCCTCGGTCCCCAGACGTCTGTTGTAATAAGAAGGGGAGATGCCACACAGTGGTGAAAATGGCCTTGTCCCAACTTTTTGGGGATTTGTTGACACCATGAAATTCTGATTCAACATATTTTTCCCTTAAAATGGTACATTTTCTCAGTTTAAACTTTTGTTCCGTGATTTATGTTCTATTCTGAATAAAATATTAGAAGTTGGCACCTCCACATCATTGCATTCAGTTTTTATTCACGATTTGTATAGTGTCCCAATCCGGTTTGTACCTGTTTCCACAAAATACTGATAGAGGGGATTGATATACCAGCTTCCACCAAATATTGACTGAGGCCTGCGATACACCGGCTTCCACAAAATATTGATTAAGGGGTTTGATATACCAGCTTCCAGCAAATACTCATTAAGGGGTTCTATATACCTATTTCCACAAAATACTGATAGAGGGGATTTATATACCGGCTTCCACCAAATATTGACTGAGGCCTGCGATACACCAGCTTCCACCAAATATTGATAAAGGGGTTTTGTGGCGAAACCAACCTCGCCACTGGGTGGTGGAGAAGCCTGGTTGCCAGCCTCTTGCTCCAGGATTATGGGCCCTCTCATCAGCCCATGCTAAACTTAAACCCCATGGCAATTTGACTATGTTTGTGACATCTGAGCGCTGTTTGGATATATTTAGCGCTCAGATCCAAGCCATCTGGGGATATGCTAAATGTGTTTACTGTAATGGTTGGGACATTGTATATTTGAGTAGTGATGTCTGTCCTATTGTCTCCACGTGTGTATTGGCGATTTCCCTTTGTCCTGAGAGATAATTCAATTACTCCTCGGTTGTCTCCAGGACAGAAGACATTGTGTATTTTCCTGCCTGTGATAATTACATCAACCCATTGTGTAAGGTAATTGTATCACAGGCAGAGGGAAGGATTTTGTGTGGGAGTGTTTTACTGTATTGTACGTGTTTATTGGTTGTTTTTACAAAACCCTGTGGGTGGTACTAGTGTGTAACAATGTTATATAAGAACAATAAACACACAGCTTTGGCTGTTCACTGCTTTACCCTCAACACAGAGCTTGGTCTCGTTCTTGGGGGGATTCACTGTATGCTGTTAGAGACTGATTGCTAGGAGTGTAAGCCGCTTGGGTGCTTTTCCTATTCGTCTGCTAGCAGCTATTCGTGAGGTTCTGTTCAGAGTTTGGAGCATTCCCTTGTATGCTGTTACAGGTTTGATATATCGGCTTCCAGCAAATACTCATTAATGGGTTCTATATTCCTGTTTCCACAAAATAATATAATAATATACAATTATATAATATAATAATTTACCTTCGGTCACATATTCACTTGATCTTTTCTGTCCAATGAATGCATAATTTTTGGGGCCTGTAATCTAACTAGCCAACAGTAAAATTGTTATACGGTGACTGCCTAATGTTCCATTACACCTTTTGAAGTATGAAATAAATATTTTTATATTTTAATAGTACGGGGGTTTTCATATACAGCATTGCCCATGATGTTTTTTTTATTATTATTTTTTTTATTCTAGGGAAAGCGGAGAGATTTAAATTATATAATTTTTATATTTTTAAAAACTGTTTTTTTTTAAGTCACTCTATGTGACTATAACATACAATCATTTGATTGCCACTTGTATTCTGTAATGGATATCTATCCATTAAGAAATTCAAGATTTAGTATATTCCAAAGCAGTGCTGCCACTTGTAGGCCAGTTTCAGAATATACTAGTAATCAGCTTGGAAACCTTGTACAGGCTCAGGCCTATTACTACCACAGAACACTTTTCCTAATCTCAATCAGGAGAAGGCATTCTGGGCTGGAAAGTGTGCGCTTCTGGTTTTAGAGCTCTCAGATGCAGTGGTAATATCTGAACATGGCATCTGAGGGGTTAGATGGCTGCAGTAAGTGTTATCGCCAATTACAAACATTAGCTCCGGGTGTCTACTGTTGAAAAAAGGCAGACATCCAGTGGCTATGGTGCCCACTGCCTCAGTATCGGGCATCATCTTTAAACCCTGCACATCCGTCGCACATGTACAGCCCTGGGAGTGAAGGGGTTAACTTTATTGTAAATGCGTGTTTGTTGATGCATTACAACTGCAGCTGCTGCCACTGCAGGATGCTATACCAGGACACTAGATGAAGACTACAGCTGAACCATGAGGGGCTACCTTTGGACAGCTAAGTAGACAATATTTCGCTTTGTAAACACTTCAAAGATTGTTGCAAATATGTTCCTCCAGCATTACAAGAGTACCCTGTAGATTGGGCCCCTGAGGATTTGGCGGTGGCCAATGAAACGTGTCGGGTCAAGGGACAATTGTATTGATTTGATTATAGTACAATTGTGTTGAATTGATCATATTCTCTCGCTTTTCCCTTTCTGTTTCCGTATTACTTGACGAAACTAGGCAGTCACTGTCACTTGGTTTAGGGACATTAAGGGATGCTTAGAGAGAGAGATTTAATAGTGAGACACAGGGACACAGAGGGACAGAGACCCAGTATCTTAGTCTCTCCAACATCTATCCCCCTGTACTCACTGTTTTCTGTAGACCATATAATTATCGTATAGCAGCTAGCGGTCGCACTCCTTTCATTTTGGTGCGACCCCTGTTTATACCTTTTTTGTAATAATTTTCATATCTGGGCCTATTTATTTTAATGAGCTATCGATTAAATGTTAAGTTTTAATTGCGGTCACATACTTATATGAAATTGATATTTTGAACACGGTTACCGCGGGTATACAAGGCTTTGACTACAGCAACCTGGTCGTGTGTTTTTCTTTTTCATTACAGCTACACCCCAACTGTGCTGTATGGCAGTACACTAAGGCTACTTTCACACTAGCGTTCAGAGTGGGTCCGTCTGATGCCTGCTCAGACGGATCCGCTCCTATAATGCAGACGTTTGTATCCGCTCAGAACGGATCCGTCTGCATTATAGTTTAAAAAAAATTCTAAGTCTGAAAGTAGCCTGAACGGATCCGTCCAGACTTTACATTGAAAGTCAATGGGGGACGGATCCGTTTGAAGATTGAGCCATATTGTGTCATCTTCAAACGGATCCGCCCCCATTGACTTACATTGTAAGTCTGGACGGATCCGCTTGCCTCCGCACGGCCAGGCGGACACCCGAATGCTGCAAGCAGCTTGCTGAGCGGAGGCTGAACGCTGGCAGACTGATGCATTCTCAGTGGATCCGCCTCCATTCAGAATGCATTAGGGCAGTACGGATGCGTTCGGGGCCGCTTGTGAGCCCCTTCAAACGGAACTCACAAGCGGAGCCCCGAACGCAGGTGTGAAAGTAGCCTTACAGAGATCACCATCACATAATAATTATATATAATTATTTTGTCACATCCTGAAAAAAGTATTATTCTTTTCCTAAAGCACTTTCCTATGTATTTCAGATACATCTGGCACTCAATGGCAGCAGTAGTAAATGATATCTGAGTGATACTGACATACATAGCTATGGGTAAAAACACATTTGATAGCGTTAACATACAGTGTGTACCGCGTGGAAAGTGAGTACTGACCCTCAGGCATTAGTGGTAGTGCTCCAGCTTTGCCTGGACTGTGGGAAAATGTTTATACTGTCGCAGTAGTCATGTACATGTCTGCTGCGCATTAAAGAAAATTAACCTTCCCCCCCAAAAAAATAAAAAATATTATAAATTTCAACCATGTCGAAAGGGAGTACATGGAAATTGACCCTCAAGGCATTCGTGGCATGATGCAGGCCTGAGCATTGCCTTGACTATGACTAAATGTCTGTATTGACGCAGTAATCACATACGTATGCTGCTTAATGAAATGGAATTCCCCCTAAAAAATGTTAAATTTCAACTGTGTGGAAAGTGAGTACACAGAAACTGACCCTCAGGCATTAGTGGCATGATGCGGGCCCCAGCATTGCCTGGACTGTGAGAAAATGGTGGTATTGATGCAGTAATCACGTACATACACGTGATTACCACCCTCCACCCCCAAAATGTTTTTTTTTTTTTTTAAATCTGTTAGGCTAAGTTCACACTTTAGTTATTTGATCAGTGAATTCCATCAGTTATTGTGAGCCAAAATCAGTAGTGAAGCCTACACAGAGATAAGGTATCATGGAAAGATATCCACCTGTTCTGTGTTCTTGACCCACACCTAGTTTCGTCTCACAATAGCTGATGGGGAAAAAAATTATCACATAACTGAAGTGTGAACTCAGCCTAAGCAATGACATACAGAATTAAAAAATTTCAACCGTGTGGAAAGTGAATACACGTAAACTGACAACTGAGAGGAATTAGTAGCAGCAGCAGCTATACAAAACACGATAATAGGCAGACAGCAACAGTAGCAAAATGGGGCACTGCCAGCAAGGGAAGGTGATGTTTTGGACACTGGCCCATTTGGGTGTCACCATGTTCCCCCCATCATGAGGGGGATGAGGGACAACTGCAGCATGAACAGTATGAGCTGCCACTGCCCGACCAGGAAACAACACTTGCTCCCTGATGAGGTGGTCTGGTTGCAGATTAAGCGGTGTAGCTGCAGGTCCAGGAGAGCATTTCTCACCTCATAAAAATGGCTGAAAAGAGGGACAGCCTCCTGGACACTGCCAGCATATTGCGCAAGCCAGTAAAAATTTTTAGGCCATGCAGGGAGCATGTGTTATTTAACCCAGGTTCAAGGCAGCCAGGATGTTGTGCCCATGGTCCCTGATCACCTTGTCCAGTTAGCAAGGTGACAGCCAGTGGGATGTTTGCTGCTTGATGTACTTGAGTAACTGCTCACCAGTGTGGCTAGTCTCTTCCAGGCTGATCAGCTCTAACACGGCGTGGCAACACTTGACTTGACACATATAATAGGAAGGATGGATAGTGTGAGTGACGCTGTGCCCTGCTGCTGTTGGGGACGGACTGTGTCCATGGAGAAAGAGGTGGAGGAGACAGGTAAGTGGCTGTTGTGGGAGACAGCCCAATGATATGGTGGGAAGGGTCAAGATGACCTGGCAATGGTGCTGGGATGCTGCCTCTCCATTGCCAGAAAAAAGATTGACCCAGTGGGCCGTGAAAGGCATGTACTGTCCCTGCCTGTAACAGCGACTCCAGGTGGCCACCGTGGAGTGCAGCATGATGCACAGCAAGAAATGCAAGTAATAGTCGGCATTCTCTGCAATGTGAGAGTACAAGGCTCTACTACAATGGTATTACAGCGACTGCACCGCCAGCAACGTGACTAGGTGGGGGTTCAGCTTGTAGACAAGCTAAAAGCTGGTGGAGAAAAGTGTTTTCATGGCCAAACATTCTGTTATAGATGTCTCATGATGAAGCTTGAATAAAAGGAGGAATCTTATCAGAAGAAGAAGGTGATGATGATTAGTGTTGATCACGAATATTTGAATTTCGAATTTTTATCGCGAATATAGGTACTTCGAAAATTCGCGAAAATTTAGAATATAGTTATATATATTCGTAATTTCGAATATTCAATTTTTTTATTTATTTTTTATCAGTACACATGATCCCTCACTGCTTCTAGCTTGTGGGCCAATAAGAAGGCTGCAATATACTTGACTTTAGGAGTAGTAGTGTTTGCGAATTTTGCTCTATATTCGTTTTTTTGAATATTCGCTATATTGCTATAAATAGCAAGAATGTTTTAGAATATTACGAATATTCGAAAAAACTAAGTTATAGCAATATAGAGAATATTCGAAAAAAATCGAATAGAGCAATTTAGCTAATATAGTGCTATAATCTTTGTCTAATAGTTGTAAATCGAAAAATTTGCAATAAAAAATTAGAATCCAAAAATTTGAATTCCGAAAATTCGCATATTACACAATCATTACCTTTCCGATTTTTCGAGAAAAAAATCGCGAATTTTCGAATTTTCCAAATTTTCAACGAATATTCTACAAAATATTCGTGAAATATCGCGAATTCGAATATGACCCCTGCCGCTCATCACTAATGATGATGACAAAGAGGACCACGAAAAGGAGGACAAACTTGTTCTGATTGGGAATGCTGGCCAGTATTTTCCAAAAGGATTCCGTGATGCCACCTCATGTGCTGCAATAAGGCAGCCAAGCTGGAGCAGGAGGAACGCTGTGAGCCCTGGCTCCATCACAGTGTTGGACTCTGAAGTCACCTCCAAGTCATCCTGCTGTGACTGAGAGGAGGAGTGAGAGAAAAAATTGTGAAGAAGCAGCACCACTCATTCCAATCCGGGAAAAACTTACCAATCGTTGAAGAGTAGATGGTGCACGCGGGTAGAGATCCAGGCTAAGGGTCCCATTCAAATGTCCAAAGTAAAAGAATCCGCAGCACTCGCTTCTCTAGCTTGAGAAAGACCGATTATGGTCGTAACGTTACTGGTTACTGTGATTATGCTGCTATTTGAATAAAACAACCAAAATTTTTTCACCACATTGGCGAGTGCTGCGGATTCTTTTACTTTGAGAGGAGGAGCAAGCCATCCAATCCTATCTCATCCTTTTTCTCCTCAACTCTAATGTAGCGCCTTTCCGAAGCCATCAGGGACAACTGCGGCCTACTACTACTTCTGGTACTGCTACTACCCACATTCTGGCTTTGGGTCTTTCATTTGGAACCTTTCCATGGCGGATTTTTGGCCCTCTCAGATAACATTGTGCATTACCCTGTGTATTGATGTAGTAAACACGTATATATGCTGCTAGTTTGAATATAATCAATAATCCCCCTAAAAAAGAAATTGGATTAGTAGTAATCACATATATATGCTGCTACAGATGTAGCAGAGTTACAACTCAAACTCTTAACTCAAATTTCCTAACTCATTGTGTTATCTGGAAACAAAAGCCATTGAAAGGCAATTGTAGGTCTTTGCTTAATGCATTTAGTTTAGATAACATGTCTCATAAAGCATGTGTGCTAACTCTACAACATCTGTAGTTTAAATATAATCAGTCCCCAATAAAATAAAAAATAAAATAAAAATAATGGAAACGTTTTTGTGAACACAGAAATACCTGTAAGGGGAAACTGATTAAGGCCTAAATTTGTTATCTCTCACAGATACTTTTGTGTGCTGGCTTGTGTATTGTTGTAGATCACCTATATGCTGGTTTAATTAAATTGAACATGTCCCAAAAAACATTTGAATTCCAACCATGTGGAAACTGAAAATATGTAAGCGGACCACTGAGGCTTGATGCTCAGTTTCTCCTTAATACACACAGGTAGATTGCTGCTATTGCTTGTAGTAATCACATATATATGCTGGTTTAATTACATGTAACAATGCTAAAAATAAAAAAAAAAATGCTGATAGCAGGCATAGCTGCAGGTCCTGTCTCTTCTTTTCCTGTCTGTCAGCTGCCCTGCTTCTCTATATTGTACACAACACACACAATTCTTCTTTGGAATCCTAACCTTTCCCTTCACTTTCCCTGTCAATAATCTTGATTGATTGATTTCTGACTGTCCCTGTCCCTTTTCACTCTCCCTGACTCCCTAAGATTGTTTTCCTGGCAGACACTGTAAGACCCAACCACCCTCATTCACAGAACAAAATGGCGTTCTGCTTGTTCTGCTAGGGCACCTCCCTGCCTGCTGCAGCACTGATTGGCTTATCCAGGCTGCCCCCCCCCCCCTCACCTTGTCTCAGGGTCATGTGAGACACCTTCTTCTTCCTCCCTAATCTTTTTTTCCCTGCCGACTTGTGCACTAAAATGATACGATTTTAGTGGAGTCATCCAAAATGAAGCCAGAAAGATTTGAATTTGTCTGCCGTCTGAAAAATAGCAAAGTTTGGTTCGAACTCGGTTCGGTCCGAACTGGTTCGCTCATCCTTAGTTCCTGGTTTTATTTTTCATTTACAGAAAGTCCTTTTGGAAGACCCCTTTAACCACCTCCGGACCGCTGTACGCACAGACGCGTCCTGGAGGTGGTTGATTAATTCCTCCTGGACGCGCCGGCGCGTCCTCTCGCAATGCCCGAGATTTCCTGTTCACAGGAACGGAAGGTAAGAAAGTGGATCTCCAGCCTGCCAGCGGCGATCGTTCGCTGGCAGGCTGGAGATGTGATTTTTTTTAACCCCTAACAGGTATATTAGACGCTGTTTTGATAACAGCGTCTAATATACCTGCTACCTGGTCCTCTGGTGGTCCCCTTTGTTTGGATCGACCACCAGAGGACACAGGTAGCTCAGTAATATGTTGCACCAAGCACCACACTACACTACACCCCCCCCCCGTCACTTATTAACCCCTTATTCACCCTTGATCACTCCTGATCACCCCATATAGACTCCCTGATCACCCCCCTGTCATTGATTACCCCCCTGTCATTGATCACCCCCCTGTAAAGCTCCATTTAGACGTCCGCATGATTTTTACGGATCCACTGATAGATGGATCGGATCCGCAAAACGCACACGGACGTCTGAATGGAGCCTTACAGGGGCGTGATCAATGACTGTGGTGATCACCCCATATAGACTCCCTGATCACCCCGCTGTCATTAATTACCCCCCTGTCATTGATCACCCCCCTGTAAAGCTCCATTTAGACGTCCGCATGATTTTTACGGATCCACTGATAGATGGATCGGATCCGCAAAACGCACACGGACGTCTGAATGGAGCCTTACAGGGGCGTGATCAATGACTGTGGTGATCACCCCATATAGACTCCCTGATCACCCCCCTGTCATTGATTACCCCCCTGTCATTGATCACCCCCCTGTAAAGCTCCATTTAGACGTCCGCATGATTTTTACGGATCCACTGATAGATGGATCGGATCCGCAAAACGCACACGGACGTCTGAATGGAGCCTTACAGGGGCGTGATCAATGACTGTGGTGATCACCCCATATAGACTCCCTGATCACCCCCCTGTCATTGATCACACCCCTGTAAAGCTCCATTCAGACGTCCGCATGATTTTTACGGATCCACTGATAGATGGATCGGATCCGCAAAACGCATACGGACATCTGAATGGAGCCTTACAGGGGCGTGATCAATGACTGTGGTGATCACCCCATATAGACTCCCTGATCACCCCCCTGTCATTGATTACACCCTGTCATTGATCACACCCCTGTAAAGCTCCATTCAGACGTCCGCATGATTTTTACGGATCCACTGATAGATGGATCGGATCCGCAAAACGCACACGGACGTCTGAATGGAGCCTTACAGGGGCATGATCAATGACTGTGGTGATCATCCCATATAGACTCCCTGATCACACCCCTGTCATTAATTACCCCCCCTGTCATTGATTACCCCCCCTGTCATTGATCACCCCCCCTGTCATTGATCACCCCCCCTGTCATTGATCACCCCCCTGTCATTGATTACCCCCCTGTCAATGATCACACCCCTGTAAAGCTCCATTCAGATGTCCGCATGATTTTTACGAATCCACTGATAGATGGATCGGATCCGCAAAACGCATACGGACGTCTGAATGGAGCCTTACAGGGGCGTGATCAATGACTGTGGTGATCACCCCATATAGACTCCCTGATCACCCCCCTGTCATTGATTACCCCCCCTGTCATTGATCACCCCCCCTGTCATTGATCACCCCCCCTGTCATTGATCACCCCCCCTGTCAGGCTGCATTCAGATGTCCGTATGATTTTTACGGATCCACGGATACATGGATCGGATCCGCAAAACACATACGGACATCTGAATGGAGCCTTATAGGGGGGTGATCAATGACAGGGGGGTGATCACCCCATATAGACTCCCTGATCACCCCCCTGTCATTGATCACCCCCCTGTCATTGATCACCCCCCTGTCATTGATCACCCCTCTGTAAGCTCCATTCAGACATTTTTTTGGCCCAAGTTAGCGGAAATTATATTTTTTTTTTCTTACAAAGTCTCATATTCCACTAACTTGTGTCAAAAAATTAAATCTCACATGAACTCACCATTATCCTCACGGAATCCAAATGCGTAAAAATTTTTAGACATTTATATTCCAGACTTCTTCTCACGCTTTAGGGCCCCTAGAATGCCAGGGCAGTATAAATACCCCACATGTGACCCCATTTCGGAAAGAAGACACCCCAAGGTATTCCGTGAGGGGCATATTGAGTCCATGAAAGATTGAAATTTATGTCCCAAGTTAGCGGAAAGGGAGACTTTGTGAAAAAAAAAAAAATAAAATCAATTTCCGCTAACTTGTGCCAAAATTTTTTTTTTTCTATGAACTCGCCATGCCCCTCATTGAATACCTTGGGGTGTCTTCTTTCCAAAATGGGGTCACATGTGGGGTATTTATACTGCCCTGGCATTCTAGGGGCCCTAAAGCGTGAGAAGAAGTCTGGGATCCAAATGTCTAAAAATGCCCTCATAAAAGGAATGTGGGCCCCTTTGCACATCTAGGCTGCAAAAAAGTGTCACACATCTGGTATCTCCGTACTCAGGAAAAGTTGGGGAATGTGTTTTGGGGTGTCATTTTACATATACCCATGCTGGGTGAGAGAAATATCTTGGCAAAAGACAACTTTTCCCATTTTTTTATACAAAGTTGGCATTTGACCAAGATATTTATCTTACCCAGCATGGGTATATGTAAAATGACACACCAAAACACATTCCCCAAATTCTCCTGAATACGGCGATACCACATGTGTGGCACTTTTTTGCAGCCTAGGTGGGCAAAGGGGCCCACATTCCAAAGAGCACCTTTCGGATTTCACAGGTCATTTACCTACTTACAACACATTAGGGCCCCTGGAAAATGCCAGGGCAGTATAACTACCCCACAAGTGACCCCATTTTGGAAAGAAGACACCCCAAGGTACTCAGTGAGGGGCATGGCAAGTTCCTAGAATTTTTTATTTTTTGTCACAAGTTAGTGGAAAATGATGATTTTTTTTTTTTCTTACAAAGTCTCATATTCCACTAACTTGTGACAAAAAATAAAAACTTCCATGAACTCACTATGCCCATCAGCGAATACCTTGGGGTGTCTTCTTTCCAAAATGGGGTCACTTGTGGGGTAGTTATACTGCCCTGGCATTCTAGGGGCCCAAATGTGTGGTAAGGAGTTTGAAATCAAATTCTGTAAAAAATGACCTGTGAAATCCGAAAGGTGCTCTTTGGAATATGGGCCCCTTTGCCCACCTAGGCTGCAAAAAAGTGTCACACATCTGGTATCTCCGTATTCAGGAGAAGTTGGGGAATGTGTTTTGGCGTGTCATTTTACATATACCCATGCTGGGTGAGATAAATATCTTGGTCAAATGCCACACATTTTGGCCCCTAGAATGCCAGGGCAGTATAACTACCCCACAAGTGACCCCATTTTGGAAAGAAGACACCCCAAGGTATTCGCTGATGGGCATAGTGAGTTCATGGAAGTTTTTATTTTTTGTCACAAGTTAGTGGAATATGAGACTTTGTAAGAAAAAAAAATCATCATTTTCCGCTAACTTGTGACAAAAAATAAAAAGTTCTATGAACTCACTATGCCCATCAGCGAATACCTTAGGGTGTCTACTTTCAGAAATGGGGTCATTTGTGGGGTGTTTGTACTGTCTGGGCATTGTAGAACCTCAGGAAACATGACAGGTCCTCAGAAAGTCAGAGCTGCTTCAAAAAGCGGAAATTCACATTTTTGTACCATAGTTTGTAAACGCTATAACTTTTACCCAAACCATTTTTTTTTTTTACCCAAACATTTTTTTTTTATCAAAGACATGTAGAACAATAAATTTAGAGCAAAATTTATATATGGATCTCGTTTTTTTTGCAAAATTTTACAACTGAAAGTGAAAAATGTCATTTTTTTGCAAAAAAATCGTTAAATTTCGATTAATAACAAAAAAAGTAAAAATGTCAGCAGCAATGAAATACCACCAAATGAAAGCTCTATTAGTGAGAAGAAAAGTAGGTAAAATTCATTTGGGTGGTAAGTTGCATGACCGAGCAATAAACGGTGAAAGTAGTGTAGGTCAGAAGTGTAAAAAGTGGCCTGGTCTTTCAGGGTGTTTAAGCACTGGGGGCTGAGGTGGTTAAGGACAATGTCAAGAATCTACATTTTCTCATAAATTTGGGCACTGGTGCTGTATGATTGTTCCTATGTATTCAAGTAATGTAATTCATCCATTTTAAACCAACCAAGCAACCTGTGCATCAGGTAGCATCACACTTACATTTTCATACATTGCATAAGTCAGAAAAATAAGAAAAAGAGAGAGGCATAAATGATAAGGCATTTTATTGGTTTCCTGTAGGCAAAGTGTGTTATCATTGTTAAATATATATTTGAATTGAACATTTATTTTATGCTTCCCAAATAACATTTGGGTTATTTAACAGGTGAGTTTTGGCCAGTCAGTAGCTCTTTACACCTTTACCAGTAAAGATTGACAAGGGCAGCTCTCAAAGTCACTAAAGTGGAAAATTTATTCAGACAGATTTTCACATGCAAGGTTTGTACAAATTATCAGAGATTCACAGCATGACCAGAAAGTATTTTTAATGAGGGATAACCTGTTTTATTACCAGTGAGTGAAAATTTGGGTCAGTATTGACAGAGGTCATATGTCACTCTACTGTGTCAGCTGGCTCTCACAAATCTCTTGGTTGTATGTTGTAGCATTTTATTGCATTAGCAGTTTAATTGCAAATAAAGAATAACAACCAAAAATAAATCAACAATTACTTATTGCTTAGTTCTTGGGATAATAAATTCTTTTGTATGCTAAGTACCTTGCAATATATATATTTTTTCTCTTTTCTTTCACCAATTCCATTACATTCTTCTGAACAATAAATTACTTAAAACAGAAAAGAATACATTACATTCTGAAAGAAACATATAATAATGTAGGACTTTAAAACAATTAAACATTTAACATAAAATAATATGAACGTTCTCTCCTAGTTCTGTAGCCTAAATATAAATAATAGTAATTTATACGTATTTAACTTTTTACACACATAACCAGGAGAGGGCTAGTGACGCAAAATGTATATTAACAGTAATTGAATAAGTAAAATATCTAGGAATGTGTATTTACAAAAAAAGAACATAAAAAAAAACATATATTGGACCTTGTGATATGTGCCAGTTATGTTGTTACTATTACTCTGCAGCGCTTGTTAATAAAATACAATTTCCTAATAGCCAATATGGCCTAAAAGGCAGAGGCAGGTGTTACTACTATACACTATAATGGTATATGCTTTGAAAACTACAGGTGCAGATATATAACAAGCAAAGTATTCTTAATCCATGTCAGTTTTATAGGGAGTCCCACAAATGCAAGTGTAACATATTTCCTATCATGGCATAAAAAATACACAAAATGTAAAAAAAAAAAAAAAAAACATGGAAAGCATGTTTAGAAAGCAAAGCAACAAGCGGAGAAAAGTTACTAATAAAAAATGCATAAATTCTCTCAAAAGCACACACATCCTAACCCATTTTATTCCATTCTTAATGCTGTTAATGTTCTGGTAATATTTGCAATATTTAAAAAAAAAAAATATGAAAATTTGACAGTTATTTTCCTTTTAGGCAGCCAACTATCTGGAAGCCAGAAGGAATTCCTCTAACTGGCACCAACTGGAAAATCTCTCTCTAGTTGTTAAAATGCAATAAAAATCTTAACCTTATAGCATTATTCCTTAGCTAATCACAGTGAAAATGGCAACTATTCCATACATTCTCTAACAGAGAAATATTAAAAAAGAAACAAAAAAAAAAGATGAAAAAAAACAACACATTTTTTTTGCTTTATGTTCAATATTCGTAATGCAGTTAATCGTTGAGTATGGAAGACCATCATTTAACATTTCACCTGTCCCGAGGAAAGTAGGTAGTTTAAATGTTGAATCATGCAAACTAATCACTGGGAAAACATGATAGACCAAAAAAAAAGTCCTACTAAAAGGTGCAATATTTCCAACATATATCCAAAGCTATTGAAACTACTAACAGTCACTGAGTCTTGTTTAATCACTGTGTCATGCACATTCCTAACCAAATGTTCATGCATGTTTTCAGCCTGTAAAATGCAAACGTGCTTTTCAAATAAATACGTTTTTCATTATATCAAAATAGAAGACCCACTCTTATCTTGCTAACTAGAAATAAAATAAAAAAATTACACACCTTTCATACCCATCCTATAAAAAATAGAATTTAAAGAAATTGTAAGGTGTTCGCTCAGACAAGGTTATTTGCTGTTCCAAGTAACAGATTTTCTAGCTCATAATTAGTCTATAGTGTTCATGTGTCTTAAGTGAACCCTGTATAATACACAATATTTCATAGTAAAAAAAAAAAAATGGTCAAAAATAATTGCACCTTTATTTATGTTCAGTAGCCTGCCTTCATGTTGGATAATATATTACTTAGTAGTGTTTTTGTTCATTAAATATGGGTCTTGTCATTTGGGGTAAAGGTCATATAGGAGGGGAACAGGTGATGGACCTGTTTATTAGTGAGGCAGTAAATAAATTTCTTTATCTGACCCTACAGTGTTCATTTCCAGAAGTAATCAACTTTCTAGTTAAGTATTGTGTATGTCACAGTAGCATTTGCATTTCCATAAAGTATTATACGTTGTGTATTTGCAATCTGTTATCCTGCTGTGAATAATAGTAGCAAGCTCCTCAATCTACTATTAGACCAGAGCCTCATAAGCAAAGCTTTGGCCAGCAAAGAGCATACATAACCTGGTAGTATACTGAAAGCAAAGCAATTCTTCTTACAAAAAGTTGGATGAGTACTGCATTGTAGGGACAGTTAGTCTACAGTACCACAAGCAAACGATGAGGGATTGTTGTAACTGCAATTGCAAATCATACATTCAGTCTACACTGTTAATGCAATGCACAATAAGCCATTAAGGAAACAGAAGAGAAAAGAAACAAAGTAGGAAAAAACAAAGGGCAGTTTTGCAAAAATACTGTGGGACAGCAATCACTGGGACATACAAAAAACGGTTGTCAACATAACATAAAGGCACCATTGATGTCTTTCTTATTTTGAAATACTGTAAAAAATTGCTACATATGGCACATAACACATTTGTACATATACTTAATTTATAAAACGTTTCCTGTTTTCTACTGCGGAACTGTTAAAATAAAATAAATCGTTTAATTTAGGTGGAATACTTCATTTATATAAAATAAAGTTTTACAGGTGAATCTATGTTTTATTTGCTTTATACAGCAATAGGGTCTTGGTTAGCTATTACACTGGACAGCCTTGCTTGTAACTCTTCTTGCGTTGAGAATCGGCTAGTTGGGTTAGTCCTACTGTCTGCAAGCCGGTATGAACTTGCTGAATCTAAGCTGGTTGCCAGGGGATTTTGTATACTCAGGAAAGGTGTATCCTCGCCTATTCTTTCATCTTCTGTCTCGCTCTCAGATGTACTGCTCTCTGAGCTTGTGTCAGTGTCCAATTCTAATCTATTGGAAATATGACCATTGGGTTTTGTTCTTTTTGCTCTCCGGCTGTTCACTAGTTTCTTTACAGGCTCCATTGATGGCTCGTACTCT
This sequence comes from Bufo bufo, assembly GCF_905171765.1. Classification (NCBI taxonomy): domain Eukaryota; kingdom Metazoa; phylum Chordata; class Amphibia; order Anura; family Bufonidae; genus Bufo; species Bufo bufo. The sequence continues at coordinate 514,053,661 of NC_053390.1, read as the reverse complement.
TGCGTGGTTTCATATTCCTCATCCTCCACTATTCTTAAAGGACTTGGTGGCAGGCTGCCGCTGTCATGGGCAGGATTGTGATGGTAAGAATTATACTGCTGGTTGTAATGGTGATGATGGTAATATAAGTCATATCTTTTATCTCGTAATCTTGGAGGTGACACCAAAAGCAATGGTCTTTCTTCTTCTATGAAGGGGCTTACAGCCACAGAAGGAACAGATACAGCTAAGCTAGAAACCGGTGGAGACATTTCCAAACAAGGTGATTTGGGAGATAGAGGAGTCTGAAAATCTACAGGTGACATGCGAGCCGGTGTGGTCATTGCTGAAACATATCTATGCCATGCAAAACAAAGATAAAGCAAAAATTAGATGTCGCATTATGAAATCAAATTTCACAAAAGTAGTTTTACTTACATAACAATGTTGGATAAATACAGCGCAGATACTATAAAACAAGGTATTCAAAGCTCTAATTTTTCTCTATTTAGTCAATACCAAGGCTTTTTTCAGGACCTAAAACATTCATTCTCATCGTTAAAATCTTTTGGGGATCATCAGAGTAAGGCCTCCTGCACAGAGCCATATCCGTTTTTCAGTCTGCAACTCGTAGGTCCCATTATAGAAATGTCTGCAAAACAGGCAAGAACTGGACATGCTATATTGTTTGCTGCACAGATGCGGATAGCACACGGATTACATCTCTGTGCTGTCCACATTTTTTGCAGCACTACAGAAATAAATGGGTCCACATTTGATCTACAAAAAATGTGGATCGGATAAAGACCCAAATTAGGCCATGCATATGAGGCCTAAAGGAGATGCTGCCTTCCATAGACACTGTGATTCATCTGAAAGGACAGCTGTGTCTGGTACTGCAGCTCGGTCTCATTCAAGGCTGAGCAGCAGTACACGACTGACACACAGCTTGTAGATGAAGCTGCAGTTTGCAGTGTCTGTTTGGCAGTATTCACCGGGAAAGCTCTCAGTGCATTCATCAAATTTTTATAACCCTATTACTGTCACGGTGGGGAGTGGGGAAAACCCCCCACCGTACAATGTCAGGTATAAGGGGGAAGCAGCTAGGCCAGGACACCGGAATTAGGGAGCAGGTCACCACCTAAAGCGTCCCTAATCCTCACCCTAACTCCTCACCATATGAGCGGACCTATGGCCCTGAGTCGCCCTGATAATCCCTCACATAGGAGCAGGGGAGAGACCACCTGTTCTTCCCAGACATGGATGAACAGGAGTCTCAAATGGCCTAGCAGCAGGGAAAGGGAAAGACCATATGCAGCAAGAGGATCGGCAGGTAAGAACAACAAGACAATTCACTTACCTGCCAAAGCCTCCACAACTAGAAACCGTGCATCAGTACAGGAGCCTAAACACACAGCAGGTCACAGTACAAACAACCGTCACAGGATACCACAGCATACCAACTCTGCCAGAGCCCCCCATGCTCACACAGTGCAGGGCAGCCCCAAGCAGCACTGCATACAGGCTTATGGTTCGCCCCTCCAGGAAACCAGCCCCCTTTCGGAGGTACAACACACACAGGGAAAAACGTCTTGCACACATGCAGGGACAAACACCAACAACAAACAAGACGTACAACAAACCCTGAACATAAACCCACACCAAACATACAAAAAGTGAGGTTGGGTACATAGAGGATAAGGGAGACAAAGGAATGACATCGCAGATGACATCGATGTCCTACAAGGTGGCAATATAACAAAATAATAGCAAAGACAGGTGAACGCTGCAGTCTTACTAAACCCTCAAACTGATTTTAAAATTGAGAGATTAGTCAACATATCCTACGGTGTAGGACATGTCTAAGCCCGGGCACCACGCCAAGGTTTCTCAAGTTGGCCCTAGAGGACTGAGCAGATAGAACACCCTGGACTGGAGCAGAGCTCCAGCACCAACAACAGCTGAAGTACAACTCACTCCAGCCAGGAAGCAACAGGAGATATAACCCTAGTGGCCACACCCAGTCAGGGAGTTAACCCTTCCAGCACCAGACACAGGGAGGCTACAACTTAAAAGGGAAGTGTACACACCAGCAAACACGCAACACACTACCACCGGCAACGGCATGAGTGGCAACCATGTCATGGTGCACACTGCCACCACATGCCTTAACAACAGCACGTTGCTACCGGCAACCGCAAGCATGGCTCAAGTGTCACGGCGCACACAGCAAAGGCCGTGACAATTATCCACCGGAAGCCAAAAGAGTATTGTTGGGCCGGTATAATATAGTATTCCTTTTTTTCAACTATATGAAATAGAATACTTGGCTATGCTATTCCATATAGAGTTATCCACTAAAAAAAACAACTACATTGCTGCATATCCTCCTGACATATACTTTTACATGCAATGTGAATAGTTCCTTATTATTGACATATTTTAGATTTTACTTGGCTTCTGCACCTGTCTGTTTGAAATCTGGAATCAATCTACATCTCGCCATGCATGTGAATGGGGTTTTCGCAATCCCGTTCACATGCATTGTAAAACTTCCATGCAGACTTTCAGCTCTTTCAGATTTTACCCATTATGGATGGAAGCACAGAGGATTAGCCTGATTTACAATGGTGCAAAACTCAAGTGGATCCGATGCACACCCACAGCACACTGGCCGCAAACCCACAGCAGAAATCTGAGCATATAGCCTCAGATTTCTATCATGGAAATATATTTTGAATTTCTGAGTGGCAGCTGATAATTACTTGCAAGTGGAGGTACAAAACCCACAAGTTCATCAAGTTCCACAAAATAGTTCAGAATTAGAAAAAGAAAACGGTAGTCTGCCGGTTTATACATCATGTCTGATCCTGCAGCCCTGCTCCCTTGAAGTGAATGGGACTGATGAGCAATACCACACACAACCTATAGACAGGTGAGACACTTTGGAAGAAGGCAATCCCTTTATTTTATGTGTTATGCTTATTTACTAACATGCACTGTATGAAAAACATCATGCATGGAATGTATGATCTCTAAAAAGCTTCTATAACTTAACTTCAAATACATTATAAAACAAAATAATACATGGCATACCTTTCACTGTGGGGTGAATCTCTGTATGAATCTGGAGTGTCTCTTGCATGCCTGAGATAACTGCATTCTCTGGGACCTCCGATTCCGTTGAGTCGTCCTCTTGTTCCTGTTGGACTTGTGTGTCTACTGTTTTCTACTGATGATGTGACAATTACTGAGTGACTCTCTGAAATAATACTTTCAGATTGACCGTTGCTCCAGCTATCAATTAGAGAAACAAAAAGATTGCTTTAGAATAGTTATTGTCGCCCTGTGCCTTATGACCATTAATAAAAATATAAACTTGTTTAATGTTGCAGAACTCAGTATTTGGTAATGAGAAGCATATCTTAGAGCACATAAAGGCTCAGTGGCTAACACTGTTGCATTGCAGGGGGTAATTCCAATAGGTACTGTACAAAGGTTTGCAAGAAGGAAAAGAGATGGTGACATCCAGCAACATCATACAGTATTTTGAGGTCAATTCCAGTCATTCCCATGATCTGCAGAAAACAGAAATGGTGTGGTACGGAGCATTAAACAGAGTGGGGGTTTTATGTAGAAAGGCCCATATTAATAGTATTGAAGGAAGTATTGCTGATCTAGGGTTAGCATGGGGCACATGTGAAGGGAAAACTAAAAGTCTCAGGCACTTGAAAGTTCTTTATAACCATCCTTTATCTATTACCTTTATTAAACCAAACCCAAATTAAGGTGCTTTTTGGCAAATATAATAAGGTGACTAAAGTTATATTAGTATTTCACAACACTAATACAAATGTCATAGTATTAAATGTAAAGTGCAGATGGATACTAGTAGTTCATATTTTAAACTGTAACCTGGGACCTACAGTCGTGGCCAAAAGTTTTGAGAATGACACAAATATTAGTTTTCACAAAGTTTGCTGCTAAACTGCTTTTAGATCTTTGTTTCAGTTGTTTCTGTGATGTAGTGAAATATAATTACACGCACTTCATACGTTTCAAAGGCTTTTATCGACAATTACATGACATTTATGCAAAGAGTCAGTATTTGCAGTGTTGGCCCTTCTTTTTCAGGACCTCTGCAATTCGACTGGGCATGCTCTCAATCAACTTCTGGGCCAATCCCTGACTGATAGCAATAATCACTTCTTGGAGTTTGTCAGAATTAGTGGGTTTTTGTTTGTCCACCCACCTCTTGAGGATTGACCACAAGTTCTCAATGGGATTAAGATCTGGGGAGTTTCCAGGCCATGGACCCAAAATGTCAACGTTTTGGTCCCCGAGACACTTAGTTATCACTTTTGCCTTATGGCACGGTGCTCCATCGTGCTTGAAAATGCATTGTTCTTCACCACACTGTTGTTGGATTGTTGGAAGAAGTTGCTGTTGGAGGGTGTTTTGGTACCATTCTTTATTCATGGCTGTGTTTTTGGGAAAAATTGTGAGTGAGTCCACTCCCTTGGATGAGAAGCAACCCCACACATGAATGGTCTCAGGATGCTTTACTGTTGGCATGACACAGGACTGATGGTAGCGCTCACCTTTTCTTCTCCGGACAAGCCTTTTTCCAGATGCCCCAAACAATCAGAAAGAGGCTTCATCTAAGAATATGACTTTGCCCCAGTCCTCAGCAGTCCATTCACCAAACTTTCTGCAGAAGATCAATCTGCCCTGATGTTTTTTTTGGAGAGAAGTGGCTTCTTTGCAGCCATTCTTGACACCAGGCCATCTTCCAAAAGTCTTCGCCTCACTGTGCGTGCAGATGCGCTCACACCTGCCTGCTGCCATTCCTGAGCAAGCTGTGCACTGGTGGCACTCCGATCCCGCAGCTGAATCCTCTTTAGGAGACGATCCTGGCGCTTGCTGGACTCTCTTGGACGCCCTGAAGCCTTCTTAACAATTGAACCTTTTTCCTTGAAGTTCTTGATGATCCTATAAATTGTTGATTGAGGTGCAATCTTAGTAGCCACATTATCCTTGCCTGTGAAGCCATTTTTATGCAATGCAATGATGGCTGCACGCGTTTCTTTGCAGGTCACCATGGTTAACAATGGAAGAACAATGATTTCAAGCATCACCCTCCTTTTAACATGTCAAGTCTGCCATTTTAACCCAGTTGATCTCCAGCCTTGTGCTCGTCAACATTCTCACCTGAGTTAACAGGACTAGGGATGAGCGAACCCGAACTGTATAGTTCGGGTTCGTACCGAATTTTGGGGTGTCCGTGACACGGACCCGAACCCGAACATTTTCGTAAAAGTCCGGGTTCGGGTTCGGTGTTCGGCGCTTTCTTGGCGCTTTTTGAAAGGCTGCAAAGCAGCCAATCAACAAGCGTCATACTACTTGGCCCAAGAGGCCATCACAGCCATGCCTACTATTGGCATGGCTGTGATTGGCCAGTGCACCATGTGACCCAGCCTCTATTTAAGCTGGAGTCACGTAGCGCCGCACGTCACTCTGCTATGATCAGTATAGGGAGAGGTTGCAGCTGCGACGTTAGGGTGAGATTAGGCAGATTAGCTCCTCCAAAAGACTTTATTCTGTGATCGATCTGCAGTTGTGGATCATTGAAGTGCTATTATTGACTTGCTCACTTTTTTGAGGCTGCCCAGAGCGTTTTTAGATCACTTTTTTTCTGGGGTGATCGGCGGCCATTTTGTGACTTGTAGCACAAGCTATCACCAAGTGTATTTAACCATCGATAGTGTGGTTATTTTGTGCTATATCCTACATCAGCTGCAGGCTGAGCCTGTGTCACCGAAGTGCATTTAACCATCAACAGTCTGGTTATTTTTTGGCCATATACTACATCAGCTGCAGGCTGAGCCTGTGTCACCCAAGTGCATTTAACCATCAACAGTCTGATTATTTTTTGGCCATATACTACATCAGCTGCAGGCTGAGCCTGTGTCACCCAAGTGTATTTAACCATCGATAGTGTGGTTATTTTGTGCTATATCCTACATCAGCTGCAGGCTGAGCCTGTGTCACCCAAGTGCATTTAACCATCAACAGTCTGATTATTTTTTGGTCATATACTACATCTGGTGCAGGCTGAGCCTGTGTCACCCAAGTGCATTTAACCATCAACAGTCTGATTATTTTTTGGCCATATACTACATCTGGTGCAGGCTGAGCCTGTGTCACCCAAGTGCATTTAACCATCAACAGTGTGGTTATTTTTTGGCCATATATTACATCAGGGGCAAGTTGAGCCTGTCACCCAGCGCCTAAAAAATAGACCTGACATTTCTATTCAACCAAATCTGTACTGTTTTAGCTGGTCAAGTTATTTGTATTGACCGTAAAAGCACACTTTTTTTTCTGGGTTGAAAAAGCATTCCCAAATTTGCCATTCTCAAAATAACTAGTTTCTGGTATTTGAGGCCTACTTGAAATCTATCCCAAAAAGAAAATCTTACATTGAAGGTATTGATAGTGTCATTCAGAAAAACCTAAGACACACACACTAGCGTGCTGATAGAAGTGTAATTCTGTGATTAAACCTATACCTGTCACACAGCGCAAAAAAAAAAAACAGGTCTCACATCTCTATTCAACCAAATCTGCACTGTTTTAGCTGGTCAAGTTATTTGTAGTGACCGTAAAAGCAGACTTTTTGTTCTGGGTTGAAAAAGCATTCCCAAATTTGCCATTCTCAAAATAACTAGTTTCTGGTATTTGAGGCCTACTTGAAATCTATCCCAAAAAGAAAATCTTACATTGAAGGTATTGATAGTGTCATTCAGAAAAACCTAAGACACACGCTAGCGTGCTGATAGAAGTGTGATTCTGTGATTAAACCTATACCTGTCACACAGCGCAAAAAAAAAACAGGTCTCACATATCTATTCAACCAAATCTGCACTGTTTTAGCTGGTCAAGTTATTTGTAGTGACCGTAAAAGCAGACTTTTTGTTCTGGGTTGAAAAAGCATTCCCAAATTTGCCATTCTCAAAATCACTAGTTTCTGGTATTTGAGGCCTACTTGAAATCTATCCCAAAAAGAAAATCTTACATTGAAGGTATTGATAGTGTCATTCAGAAAAACCTAAGACACACGCTAGCGTGCTGATAGAAGTGTGATTCTGTGATTAAACCTATACCTGTCACACAGTGCAAAAAAAAACAGGTCTCACATCTCTATTCAACCAAATCTGCACTGTTTTAGCTGGTCAAGTTATTTGTAGTGACCGTAAAAGCAGACTTTTTGTTCTGGGTTGAAAAAGCATTCCCAAATTTGCCATTCTCAAAATAACTAGTTTCTGGTATTTGAGGCCTACTTGAAATCTATCCCAAAAAGAAAATCTTACATTGAAGGTATTGATAGTGTCATTCAGAAAAACCTAAGACACACGCTAGCGTGCTGATAGAAGTGTGATTCTGTGATTAAACCTATACCTGTCACACAGCGCAAAAAAAAACAGGTCTCACATCTCTATTCAACCAAATCTGCACTGTTTTAGCTGGTCAAGTTATTTGTAGTGACCGTAAAAGCAGAATTTTTGTTCTGGGTTGAAAAAGCATTCCCAAATTTGCCATTCTCAAAATAACTAGTTTCTGGTATTTGAGGCCTACTTGAAATCTATCCCAAAAAGAAAATCTTACATTAAAGGTATTGATAGTGTCATTCAGAAAAACCTAAGACACACGCTAGCGTGCTGATAGAAGTGTGATTCTGTGATTAAACCTATACCTGTCACACAGCGCAAAAAAAAACAGGTCTCACATCTCTATTCAACCAAATCTGCACTGTTTTAGCTGGTCAAGTTATTTGTAGTGACCGTAAAAGCACACTTTTTGTTATGGGTTGAAAAAGCATTCCCAAATTTGCCATTCTCAAAATAACTAGTTTCTGGTATTTGAGGCCTACTTGAAATCTATCCCAAAAAGAAAATCTTACATTGAAGGTATTGATAGTGTCATTCAGAAAAACCTAAGACACACGCTAGCGTGCTGATAGAAGTGTGATTCTGTGATTAAACCTATACCTGTCACACAGCGCAAAAAAAAAACAGGTCTCACATATCTATTCAACAAAATCTGCACTGTTTTAGCTGGTCAAGTTATTTGTAGTGACCGTAAAAGCAGACTTTTTGTTCTGGGTTGAAAAAGCATTCCCAAATTTGCCATTCTCAAAATAACTAGTTTCTGGTATTTGAGGCCTACTTGAAATCTATCCCAAAAAGAAAATCTTACATTGAAGGTATTGATAGTGTCATTCAGAAAAACCTAAGACACACGCTAGCGTGCTGATAGAAGTGTGATTCTGTGATTAAACCTATACCTGTCACACAGCGCAAAAAAAAACAGGTCTCACATCTCTATTCAACCAAATCTGCACTGTTTTAGCTGGTCAAGTTATTTGTAGTGACCGTAAAAGCAGACTTTTTGTTCTGGGTTGAAAAAGCATTCCCAAATTTGCCATTCTCAAAATAACTAGTTTCTGGTATTTGAGGCCTACTTGAAATCTATCCCAAAAAGAAAATCTTACATTAAAGGTATTGATAGTGTCATTCAGAAAAACCTAAGACACACGCTAGCGTGCTGATAGAAGTGTGATTCTGTGATTAAACCTATACCTGTCACACAGCGCAAAAAAAAACAGGTCTCACATCTCTATTCAACCAAATCTGCACTGTTTTAGCTGGTCAAGTTATTTGTAGTGACTGTAAAAGCACACTTTTTGTTATGGGTTGAAAAAGCATTCCCAAATTTGCCATTCTCAAAATAACTAGTTTCTGGTATTTGAGGCCTACTTGAAATCTATCCCAAAAAGAAAATCTTACATTGAAGGTATTGATCGTGTCATTCAGAAAAACCTAAGACACACGCTAGCGTGCTGATAGAAGTGTGATTCTGTGATTAAACCTATACCTGTCACACAGCGCAAAAAAAAACAGGTCTCACATCTCTATTCAACCAAATCTGCACTGTTTTAGCTGGTCAAGTTATTTGTAGTGACCGTAAAAGCACACTTTTTTTTCTGGGTTGAAAAAGCATTCCCAAATTTGCCATTCTCAAAATTGTGGTGAACGGGAACAATGAGGAAAACATCTAATAAGGGACGCGGACGTGGACATGGTCGTGGTGGTGTTAGTGGACCCTCTGGTGCTGGGAGAGGACGTGGCCGTTCTGCCACAGCCACACGTCCTAGTGAACCAACTACCTCAGGTCCCAGTAGCCAGCAGAATTTACAGCGATATTTGGTGGGGCCCAATGCCGTTCTAAGGATGGTAAGGCCTGAGCAGGTACAGGCATTAGTCAATTGGGTGGCCGACAGTGGATCCAGCACGTTCACATTATCTCCCACCCAGTCTTCTGCAGAAAGTGCACAGATGGCGCATGAAAACCAAGCCCATCGGTCTGTCACATCACCCCCATGCATATCAGGGAAACTGTCTGAGCCTCAAGTTATGCAGCAGTCTCTGTATACTCTGCTGCCAGGGTTTCCCAAGGGCATCCACCTAGCCCTTCCCCAGGGGTGGAAGAGATAGAATGCACTAACGCACAACCACTTATTTTTCCTGATGATGAGGACATGGGAATACCACCTCAGCACGTCTCTGATGATGACGAAACACAGGTGCCAACTGCTGCGTCTTTCTGCAGTGTGCAGACTGAACAGGAGGTCAGGGATCAAGACTGGGTGGAAGACGATGCAGGGGACGATGAGGTCCTAGACTCCACATGGAATGAAGGTCGTGCCACTGACTTTGACAGTTCGGAGGAAGAGGCAGTGGTGAGACCGAGCCAACAGTGTAGCAAAAGAGGGAGCAGTGGGCAAAATCAGAACACCCGCCGCCAAGAGACTCCGCCTGCTACTGACCGCCGCCATCTGGGACCGAGCACCCCAAAGGCAGCTTCAAGGAGTTCCCTGGCATGGCACTTCTTCAAACAATGTGCTGACGACAAGACCCGAGTGGTTTGCACGCTGTGCCATCAGAGCCTGAAGCGAGGCATTAACGTTTTAAACCTTAGCACAACTTGCATGACCAGGCACCTGCATGCAAAGCATGAACTGCAGTGGAGTAAACACCTTAAAAACAAGGAAGTCACTCAGGCTCCCCCTGCTACCTCTTCTGCTGCTGCCGCCTCGGCCTCTTCTGCTGCTGCCGCCGCCTCGGCCTCTTCTGCTGCTGCTGCCGCCGCCTCGGCCTATTCCTCCGCCTCTGGAGGAACGTTGGCACCTGCCGCCCAGCAAACATGGGATGTACCACCAACACCACCACCTGCGTCACCAAGCATCTCAACCATGTCACACGGCAGCGTTCAGCTCTCCATCTCACAAACATTTGAGAGAAAGCGTAAATTCCCACCTAGCCACCCTCGATCCCTGGCCCTGAATGCCAGCATTTCTAAACTACTGGCCTATGAAATGCTGTCATTTAGGCTGGTGGACACACACAGCTTCAAACAGCTCATGTCACTTGCTGTCCCACAGTATGTTGTTCCCAGCCGCCACTACTTCTCCAAGAGAGCCGTGCCTTCCCTGCACAAACAAGTGTCCGATAAAATCAAGTGTGCACTGCGCAACGCCATCTGTGGCAAGGTCCACCTAACCACAGATACGTGGACCAGTAAGCACGGCCAGGGACGCTATATCTCCCTAACAGCACACTGGGTAAATGTAGTGGCGGCTGAGCCCCAGGCGGAGAGCTGTTTGGCGCACGTCCTTCCGCCGCCAAGGATCGCAGGGCAACATTCTTTGCCTCCTGTCTCCTCCTCCTCCTACTCAGCTTCCTCCTCCTCTTCTTCCACCTGCTCATCCAGTCAGCCACACACCTTCACCACCAACTTCAGCACAGCACGGGGTAAACGTCAGCAGGCCATTCTGAAACTCATATGTTTGGGGGAGAGGCCCCACACCGCCTCAAGCCCGGCCTGGTGGTGTGCGATAATGGGCGAAATCTCGTTGCAGCTCTGGGACTAGCCGGTTTGACGCACATCCCTTGCCTGGCGCATGTGCTGAATTTGGTGGTGCAGAAGTTCATTCGCAACTACCCCGACATGTCAGAGCTGCTGTATAAAGTGCGGGCCGTCTGTTCGCGCTTCCGGCGTTCACACCCTGCCGTTGCTCGCCTGTCTGCGCTACAGCGTAACTTCGGCCTTCCCGCTCACCGCCTCATATGCGACGTGCCCACCAGGTGGAACTCCACCTTGCATATGCTGGACAGACTGTGCGAGCAGCAGCAGGCCATAGTGGAGTTTCAGCTGCAGCACGCACGGGTCAGTCACACTGTGGATCAGACCCACTTCACCACCAATGACTGGGCCTCCATGCGAGACCTGTGTGCCCTGTTGCGCTGTTTCGAGTACTTCACCAACATGGCCAGTGGCGATGACGCCGTTATCAGCGTTACAATACCACTTCTATGTCTCCTTGAGAAAACACTTAGGGCGATGATGGAAGAGGAGGTGGCCCAGGAGGAAGAGGAGGAAGAGGGGTCATTTTTAGCACTTTCAGGCCAGTCTCTTCGAAGTGACTCAGAGGGAGGTTTTTTGCAACACCAGAGGCCAGGTACAAATGTGGCCAGACAGGGCCCACTACTGGAGGACGAGGAGGACGAGGATGAGGAGGAGGTGGAGGAGGATGAGGATGAAGCATGTTCACAGCGGGGTGGCACCCAAAGCAGCTCGGGCCCATCACTGGTGCGTGGCTGTGGGGAAACACAGGACGATGACGATACGCCTCCCACAGAGGACAGCTTGTCCTTACCTCTGGGCAGCCTGGCACACATGAGCGACTACATGCTGCAGTGCCTGCGCAACGACAGCAGAGTTGCCCACATTTTAACGTGTGCGGACTACTGGGTTGCCACCCTGCTGGATCCCCGGTACAAAGACAATGTGCCCACCTTACTTCCTACACTGGAGCGTGATAGGAAGATGCGCGAGTACAAGCGCACGTTGGTAGACGCGCTACTGAGAGCATTCCCAAATGTCACAGGGGAACCAGTGGAAGCCCAAGGCGAAGGCAGAGGAGGAGCAAGAGGTCGCCAACGCAGCTGTGTCAGGCCCAGCTCCTCTGAGGGCAGGGTTAGCATGGCAGAGATGTGGAAAAGTTTTGTCAACACGCCACAGCTAAGTGCACCACCACCTGATACGGAACGTGTTAGCAGGAGGCAACATTTCACTAACATGGTGGAACAGTACCTGTGCACACCCCTCCACGTACTGACTGATGGTTCGGCCCTATTCAACTTCTGGGTCTCCAAATTGTCCACGTGGCCAGAGCTAGCCTTTTATGCCTTGGAGGTGCTGGCCTGCCCGGCGGCCAGCGTTTTGTCTGAACGTGTATTCAGCACGGCAGGGGGCGTCATTACAGACAAATGCAGCCGCCTGTCTACAGCCAATGTGGACAAGCTGACGTTCATAAAAATGAACCAGGCATGGATCCCACAGGACCTGTCCATCCCTTGTGCAGATTAGATTTTAACTACCTCCCCTTAACAATATATTATTCTACTCCAGGGCACTTCCTCATTCAATACTATTTTTAATTTCATTTTACCATTATATTGCGGGGCAACCCAAAGTTGAATGAACCTCTCCTCTGTCTGGGTGCCGGGGCCTAAATGTGTGACAGTGGCCTGTTCCAGTGGTGGGTGACGTGAAGCCTGATTCTCTGCTATGACATGAATACAGATTCTGCGCTGACATAAGGCCAGATTCTCTGTTACGGGACCTCTCTCCTCTGCCTGGGTGCCTGGGCCTAAATGTGAGACAGTGGCCTGTTCCAGTGGTGGGTGACGTGAAGCCTGATTCTCTGCTATGACATGAAGACAGATTCTGCGCTGACATAAGGCCAGATTCTCTGTTACGGGACCGCTCTCCTCTGTCTGGATGCCGGGGCCTAAACGTGTGACAGTGGCCTGTTCCAGTGGTGGGTGACGTGAAGCCTGATTCTCTGCTATGACATGAATACAGATTCTGCGCTGACATAAGGCCAGATTCTCTGTTACGGGACCTCTCTCCTCTGCCTGGGTGCCTGGGCCTAAATGTGTGACAGTGGCCTGTTCCAGTGGTGGGTGACGTGAAGCCTGATTCTCTGCTATGACATGAAGACAGATTCTGCGCTGACATAAGGCCAGATTCTCTGTTACGGGACCGCTCTCCTCTGTCTGGGTGCCGGGTCCTAAATGTGTGACAGTGGCCTGTTCCAGTGGTGGGTGACGTGAAGCCTGATTCTCTGCTATGACATGAAGACAGATTCTGCGCTGACATAAGGCCAGATTCTCTGTTACGGGACCTCTCTCCTCTGCCTGGGTGCCTGGGCCTAAATGTGTGACAGTGGCCTGTTCCAGTGGTGGGTGACGTGAAGCCTGATTCTCTGCTATGACATGAAGACAGATTCTGCGCTGACATAAGGCCAGATTCTCTGTTACGGGACCTCTCTCCTCTGCCTGGGTGCCTGGGCCTAAATGTGTGACAGTGGCCTGTTCCAGTGGTGGGTGACGTGAAGCCTGATTCTCTGCTATGACATGAAGACTGATTCTGCGCTGACATGAAGCCAGATTCTCTGCTATGGCATGAAGAGACTGATTCTCTGCTGACATGAAGCCAGATTCTTTGCTATGGCATGAAGAGACTGATTCTCTGCTGACGTGAAGCCAGATTCTCTGCTATGGGACCTCTGTCCAATTGATATTGGTTCATTTTTATTTTTTTAATTTTAATTTTAATTCATTTCCCTATCCACATTTGTTTGCAGGGGATTTACCTACATGTTGCTGCCTTTTGCAGCCCTCTAGCTCTTTCCTGGGCTGTTTTACAGCCTTTTTAGTGCCCAAAAGTTCGGGTCCCCATTGACGGTTCGGGACGAAGTTCGGATCGGGTTCGGATCCCGAACCCGAACATTTCCGGGAAGTTCGGCCGAACTTCTCGAACCCGAACATCCAGGTGTTCGCTCAACTCTAAACAGGACGATTACTGAAATGATCTCAGCAGGTCCTTTAACGACAGCAATGAAATGCAGTGGAAAGGTTTTTTTGGGATTAAGTTAATTTTCATGGCAAAGAAGGACTATGCAATTCATCTGATCACTCTTCATAACATTCTGGAGTATATGCAAATTGCTATTATAAAAACTTAAGCAGCAACTTTTCCAATTTCCAATATTTATGTAATTCTCAAAACTTTTGGCCACGACTGTAGATTTTTTTTACATTCTTGTTATATTGTTAAAGCAATTATCTGGGGGTTAAATACTGATGGTCTATCCTCATCATTATCTGAACTGTGGGGGATCACCTATCAGTTGTTTGAAGGGTCTCAGATGAGTCCTGAAGCCTCTTTCTTTGCCTGTGACACCTTGTCCATTGGTCACATGGCCTTTCTGCAGCTGAGTCCCATTCAAGTGAATAGGACTGAATGGCAATACTAAGCAAAGCCACTATACAATGTACGGTGCTGTGCTTGGTATACAAGCGCTGAGGCCCCTTGAAACAGCTAATCATCATCAGGGATGCAGAAAGTTGGACCCCCACTGCTCACATATTGATTGACCAGAAAACCCCCTTGTATTTACATAAACATATTTCAATGTTTTAAATGTAAGATTACATAACAAAATTCTAATAAAAATCATTTTTGAAAGAATAAGTAAATGAAGATATATATATATATAAATATATATATATATATATATATATATATATATAAAAAAATTCTATTTTAAATGGTGATATCAATATTCCTTTGACAAATATCAATGGGTTTTGGATAGCTGAATGATATTTGATCATTTTATTTATTTGTTCATGTGTCCATTCTCTGTAGATGAATAATTATAATTTTGCACATACCTGTGGCTTGGTGTTTGGGTTACTGTTGTTGAGTGATGTGTCGTTGAAGTATAATGACTTGTTGAGAACGATGTTTCTGTCTCACGTTCAATTGCGTTTTCACTGGATATAACATTTTTGGAAACATATTGCTGTAAAAATGTAAAGAAAGCAATATTTTATTGTAACTGATATTTGATCCATTAAAATTCACATCAATAGTTCTTTTTAAATCCAATATAATATTGTTAACATTAGTTTTGCAATTAAGGACAAATAATTGCAAAACATCATCAAATAATTGCAAATATCATCAAGTCCTGTGCTCCCCACACACAATGATACACTGATGCAAGTAGCACTATACTGTAGTCTACAAATAAACCACAAAATAGCTATAAATAGCTTCTACTAGCCAAATATATTCTCAAATGGTTACTAACATTGGATGTATGAACAAAAATTTTTATTTGTCCTGGTTTTGCCAATGGTCAGCTTCTCTTAAACAAAAGCAAAACTTTTTCTACAAAGTTTCCTGAGATTTCTTGTTCACAAGAGCAAATATACTCTGTTGTGGCTGAAACAGATTTGGGCCCTTGCTATAAATCGCTGAAACTCAAATTTGGCAAAACTAAATCTCAAAACTGGTTAATCAATTCTTCAATCTCAAGTGATGGCTGATGGTTTGTGAATCATCCTTATACTTCCATGAAACAATCCCGTGATATTGCCAGACTCAGATTTCCAATTTCTAATTATACAATTTTGTATACATTAGTTACTTTAGAGTAACCTACATTTACCAGCTGGACATTTTCCGGTGGTGGATTTGGATGGTGTGGTCCATTTGCCATGTTGACCATATTGTTTCGCTCTGATCGAAGGCTTTGTCTTAGGCGATCATGTAACTTTTTTCTCTGTTTCCTAATGAAAATTTTAATACAAAATGTTAAGTATTTTAGATGTGACTAGTATTCATGTATAGACATGGGAGGTCACTTATTAATCAGAAATATGCCTATATTAGGTGTATTTCTGGCACAGATTGCAGTGCAAAGGTCCTTTGCACCGCAATCTGCAACTTCTCCCCGCTCATGACAGATCTAAAAAAAGTGGGGTGGCGTGGGCGGGAAGGGTTTACCATTTTCTATGCCTGTTTCAGTCGTAGAAAATAGTTTAAATGTAAGACAGCAAGGAAGCTGTCTTACATTTAGAAGCGGCAGTGGATCCGCCAAAGTTATGTAGAGGCCACCAAAGTTATGTAGAGGCCGGTCTTAATAAATGTGCCCCATGGTTTCTTCAATAAAATTCAATTATTTCCTAAATATTGTATTACTAGAAATAATACATTAACCTTATCATAAAATAATATTTTTGATACTTTTTTAAATCCAAACAGAAAACATAATCTAAAAACATCCATCTATTTGTATCATATTAAAGCAACTAGGAATTTTTTGTCCATTAGACTGCCTATACACATTTCTCAAAACTGGTGTAAAAGAAAACTGGCTTAGATTCCCATCATAACCAATCAGATGCCATCTTTTATTTTTCAGAGCTCATTTGGCAAATAAAATGATTAATCTAATTGGTTGCTATGAGCAACTAAGCTACCTTTCCTTTACAGAAGTTTTTATAAATCTCCGTCAGTGTGTTCTGGAGGCAAGATTTGCATGGCACTCACTGTACTTTCTGGTCAGTACTTGTACAATTAGCAAATAGAGGTGAGCAACATGTGAATACCACTGCAGGACTGTACCACTTATGGGCAGCCTTAAATTCAAATAATCAGATTTTCTATCATTAATTATGATTAGGCAGGTATGTTCATTCATTCATATCACTTGGCTTCAAAAGAAGCATAACTCATAATTTAATTGAGAAAACATGTTTTATTAATGTGACCTGAACTCTATTGCAATTGTCAAAAACACATATACATTGACATAGTTATACTGTCACGGCCTATGGTGTACGCTGTGACACTGTTGGCACACTTATGGTTGCCCGCATCAACTGTTAGAGCATGCGGTGGCAGTGTCTCGGCCTTCTAGGTGATTTCTGTGACATGGTTGCCACGCATGCTGTTGCTGGTGGTAACGTGTGGCTTAGTTTGCTTGTGTGTGCACTTCCCCTTTAAGTGGCTTCCTTCCTCTGTCTGGTGTTGGAAGGGTTAACTCCCTTCCTAGTGTTTTGTGAACACTGGGTTGTGTGTTTGTGGGTGTGGCTGCTTGGGCTATTTAGTCTCTGCTGGAAGCCTGTAGCTGAGTGTTCCTCCATGCTTGGTGTGTGCTGGTGGTTCACTGCTCCTGGCTTTACCATCTTTCCAGTAAAGGCCACCCTTGTGGTCATCTATGTTATCCCGGTGTCTCCTTCCCTTCCTGTCCTTATTTGTATGGAGTGAGTTATGTTCAGGGTGTTGGTATGTTTAGTTTGGTGTTTCATGTCTGGTGGTGTTTGGTGTCCAGCATGTTTGGCCAGGCTGATTCCCTTTTACCCTTTGACACCGCACGGTGGGGGGTTTCCCCCACTCCCCACCGTGATAGTATGACCACAATGGCTCCTTGCTTGGTGCCTTCGGAAGAGGGCCCAGCATGTGTCACCTGCCATTTTCTGGCACACATGCTTATCCTCCGGAGGGAGGGTGAAAGGCGAGACGCTGTTAACAGTTCGGTTCCCTGTGACAGTTGGTCGCAGTTGGTGTGAACCGTCACTGGTGTTTGCGTCCCTCCTCGTCCATTCCTCAGTGGTTCAGGTGCGTGTGTTGTGTGCTGGATGCATTCCCTGGTGTACTGGCTATGTGCTGGTTGGGGATGCATGCCGGAAGCGACCTGCTGTGAACCGTGTCTGAGGTGGACGCAGCGTTCAGTGCGGTTTCTCTGGGCTGTTTGGTGGCTGGTGCCCGGGTTCCTGTTTGTTGTTCCAGGGGCTGGCGGCAGTCTTAGAGAGACATCCTTGCTCTGACGCTGATCCTGTTACTTTCCCCCACACCCCCCATTCTGTTGTTTTTTGGGTGTTCTGTTTAGTTCCCCTTTTTTTTTGGTGGGGGGGCTTTGAGGGGTGGGAGAGTCACGGTCTATGGTGTACGCTGTGACACTGTTGCCACACTTGCAGTTGCCCACGGCAACGTGTTGCTGTTAGAGCATGCGGTGGCAGTGTCTTGGCCTTCTGGGTGATTGCCGTGACATGGTTGCCACGCATGCTGTTGCCGGTGGTAACGTGTGGCTTAGTTTGCTTGTGTGTGCACTTCCCCTTTAAGTGGCTTCCTTCCTCTGTCTGGTGTTGGAAGGGTTAACTCCCTTCCTAGTGTTTTGTGAACACTGGGTTGTGTGTTTGTGGGTGTGGCTGCTTGGGCTATTTAGTCTCTGCTGGAAGCCTGTAGCTGAGTGTTCCTCCAGGCTTGGTGTGTGCTGGTGGTTCACTGCTCCTGGCTTTACCATCTTTCCAGTGAGGGCCACCCTTGTGGTCATCTATGTTATCCCGGTGTCTCCTTCCCCTCCTGTCCTTATTTGTATGGAGTGGGTTATGTTCAGGGTGCTGGTATGTTTAGTTTGGTGTTTCATGTCTGGTGGTGTTTGGTGTCCAGCATGTTTGGCCAGGCTGATTCCCTTTTACCCTTTGACACCGCATGGTGGGGGGTTTCCCCCACTCTCCACCGTGACATATACATAGCCTTAGACGATGCTAACTTGTTACTTTTTTCAACACTTAGTATTCTTATATACAGTACAATATGCATAAAGATATAATAAAAAGCAAAAATAATAAAAAGTTTACTTGGTTTTGCAGTAGGCCACAACACACATGATGCCAACTACAAGAAGAGCAATACAGATGCCAGTAATGGTCAGCACTCTTTTCTGGTACAATTCCTCAGCTTCTAGAAAGGTAAAAATAAAAGATGCACTCAGACTCTAAGTTCATAAGGTGCAGACATTAAATCACAACAAAATTCTCCTAGTAATTTGCTAATTGCAGTAAGCAATAATATCTAAATGTATATGAACTAATAATAGTTTTAAAATAAAAGAAATTCTAATATTAAATCTAAATAATAAAAGTAGAGGAGCTATCTTTCAATATTTATGTATGAATTTCTGATGTAAATCTTGTGAAGGGATATTTTAATTTTAAACATTGTAAATTATATATAGTGAGAAATCTTGAGTAAAAGTTTGTATTTTAAAGCATTAAATTTATCAAAAGGGAAATTCAAGTAGTTTAAACTCTTCCAAAAACAGCACCACAACTGGCCATAGGCTGTGTCTGTTTTTTTATTTAAATAAGGCCAAACTGCAATACCAACTCTTGAACAGTAGTGACAATAGTGATGTATTCTGGACTCCAATTTTTCTGTTATATGTTTATTGTACATGTAATATACAATACAAATGTCTAGAAACCAATGAAATAAATTAGAATTAAATTATCTGTCTTCACAAGATTACCTCAGATAAAAATGAATACTTACATATTAATTTTTGATATTGGCTTGCACATATTGTATCATCAAGAGATAAACTATTATTTTAATCATGGCAAATTAACCATTTAAAGTTAAGACCTTTGAAGTGCACTGTATCTTAACACAAATAAAACTTTTAAAGTTTACTTCTTTCATAGCTCATTAGAAAATAGCAAACATTTTGCTATAAAATCCACTGTACAAGAGCCAATGTGCCGCAATGACTCATCTGCTCCCATATTTAATACACAGCTTAAAGTGATCCTGTTTGCTCCCCTGTTCTCACTGAGGGAGGTATAGCGTAGTGACAGACCATTTGAATTCAACGGTCTGTCACTCCTGTGATGGCATTCAGTAGTTTCAGTGTAGAGATGAGTCTGATGAAGCATGCTGTCCCTGCCCTCCCCAACCTCCAGAGGATGATTGACAGTTTTCTTTTCTACTATATTATATATACATTTGGTACTCTGGGAATACATTTATGTTGCACAGGGTTATAATTTGCTTGACTGTAATGCTTTGCTTCTCTTTAACATGGTTTAATCATAAATGTCCCCTCCCACTATTCCCTTAAAGTAATTTAAGTGTTTAGTGTAACTTAGACTGTGGAAAAAGGTCAAATATTCAACCAGATACTATAGGATTTATGAGCCCAGAATGAAACTATTGTAAGCAGCTAATTTTTTGAAGCCTCAGCTTTTTGCGTCTTAAACAACTGTAGCCGAATGCTGTTCATCACTATGCAATGTATTGCTTGACAATTGGATTTATATGCAAGGAGACAGGAAATTAGAAAATATTGGGTATTTATTTACCCCATAGGGTCTGTATATGTCAAGTATGTTTTTAAATACTAAGAACCCTTCACTTTTGTTAATACCCAATATTATATAATACTGCAGATTAATAATAATTTGATTTACATGTCTGTTTTCTACTTAGAAGTAAACAATATGCCTAAAATTGCATTTAATAATATTAAGTCATTCCATCGTGTGATGTCACTACCTACCATCTTCCAATAACTGCCTTCATTTATTTCTAGTGAGCTGAATGAAATCTATTCTAATAAATATTAATGTATAACTTGAATAAAACTGCCATCACTAATACTGTCAAATATTTTGAGCTTAACAATTGAATATTTAAAAGGAAAAAATGCAAAACTTTACAAATAGCATACATGATTAATGCTCTATTATTAGCATTTCTAATAATCTATTTATCTATTTAATCATTATGTATAATTGGGGCATAATTTACTATAAAAATGGCCAAAGTTGGTTTTGACATCCCCGGAGTTTGCTTTGCTGATAGTGGAAAAAAGATGTGAAGGAAGGTTCAATGTGATGCACAGAGGCAGCCAGGGCTACCGAGCTGAACTTACCTGAAAGAATTGTTTATATTGTTAAAAAAAGATAAAAATGAACAAAATCCACTTGCTGTTAATATATATTCCTTTCTGAATTAAAGGTATTCTCCGGGATTTTCATATTGATGGTTTATCCTCAGGATAGGTTATCAACATGAAATCACTAGGGGTTTGACTCCTGGCACACTCACTGATCAGCTGTTTGAAGCTGCGGTGCTCACGACCTCAACCATCTCACATTTTACCAAACATAGTACCATCAATTGTATAGTGACTTTGTTTGGTATTGCAGCTGAGTCCCATTGAATGAGTTGCAGATATGACGTCACATCGCCAAGGAAGAGGCCTAAGCGCTCATGGCTTCTTCATTTAGATGCCGGCAGTCAGACCCTCCCATCCCCCCGGATCTCATACTGATGGCCTATCATCGGCCATTAGTATCAAAATCTCGAAAAACCTCTTTAAATATCCGGTGATTATGTTGTAAGTAGAACAATAGTTCAAATTAGATTTAGAAATTAAAAGAAAGAGGAAAATACACTTGCAATTATATAAATTCCCAATGGCCCAGGTTTCCTAAATAGCCTGCAGGCATTAAAATACCTTGAATGGCATGTATGAAAAAGTTAGCAAGAGCAGTAGAAATTATGTTATGTGAAACTAACTGGGTTAAAAACAGCAAATATGTGGTAGTTTTTTATTGTTGAAAGCGAATCTGTCATCTCAATATGCTACCCTATAATGGCTATAGGTCTGTACTCCTTTTTTGCTGTTTGGCTAATAGAAGCATTGATGTAATACACCATAGTTAGAAGTACAGTATGTTCATAAGGAGAGAGATGCCCCATGTCTCCCTACCACCCCCTGCCTCTCAGGGCAGTAAATGACAGGCTGCTGTGCGTGAAGATACAGTATACACAGCAGCCAGTCAATCAAAGCATTTAAAGGGGTTATCCGAGACTAAAAAATTTACCGCATATGCACGGGCCCCTCATACTGAATATACTTACCTGGCTCCGTGCTCCCTGCGCCGTTCCTGGTCCCTGCACAGCCGCTGCTGCTTCTCCCTGTGCGCAGAGGAAGACATTCGGTTTTGGGGGGGAGCAGCCAATGTCAGGCGGGGATGGGGACAAGCCTCCCTAGTGTCACCCGCGATGCTAGGGAGGCTCGTCCCTGCCTGTCATTGGCTGCTCCCCCTCAACACAATGCTTTCATCCACGCACTGGGAGAATCATCAGTGGGAGTGCGGGGCCCAGGAACGGCACAGGGTGCGGGGAGCCACATAAGTATATTCCGCGTGAGGGGCCCGGGCATATGCGGTACATTTTTTCTGTCTTGGATAACCCTTTTAAGATATGGAAGTGGAAAGAGGCACAGGCAGCACTTGCCACTTTATACTGGATTAATAACTAAGACTCCACTGTATTTTATTCAGCATTCCTATTAGTCAAATGGCATGATTTTTTGTGTTACTTGGGCTACTAGTAGTATAGACCTGTATAGATCTAGCAAACACCGTCAGTGTATCCAACACAATAAGCTTGTGTGTTAATGTGCCAGGAATTACTTTAGCACCTGCTATATCTGTAGGTGTGACTTGCCACTCTTACATATGGCAGCATATTCAACAGACAGAACCACTTAAGAATATGCTGCTTATAAATTGAGAAGAAAAACTTAGGGCCAATACTTGTTAAATACTTCTGCCTCAACTGATGCACATCTAATATTGCAACCAAGTGATATATTTTACACAAAGAAGTAAATAAAAAAAAATCTAGTAAGGACCCATTGTAACAGAGAGTTGTTTTAAGATACAGTGCACTTCTTGCATGGGAAATGAGGAACTTGCAAGCCAATGTCATGATCATGAAATATACAGTTAACAAGTTATGAACATAGTAAAACTAAAATGAACAGCAGAGATTATTAATAAAGTGAGAGAAGTCAGCTTTTACTAGGGGGAAATAGCTTTGATTATAAAAAGAAAAATGAACAAAATAAGACAGAATTAGAGAAGAAAAAAATAATGGGCAGACAGAGTCAGAGAGGGATCTTATAAAGGAACATGGGTTAAGGAACACAAATTGGGGAGTCAACTGTAGGCCTGGCACAGCATGCTTGATACTGGGAAAAAAGAAAATGCTTGAAAAAAAGGTAGAAGCAGAGTCTGAAGGGATTCTCATACAGCATAACCCATGAGCTACATGTAATGGCTGCTTATTTTATAGGCTGTTATTCTGTACATGAGAGAATTATGAGAGATGATGCTCATTTTAGAATTGTTGCTCACACACTTTAAACTGATGCCAACGTGCTATGTCTGATGAACTGATAAAGCCAATAGACAAAAAATTCAGAAATATGATGGCAGAATGGTATTGCACATATGTTTTAGGGTCACTATAGTGAGGAGGTGAGCACCTCAACCTGCATAGTTATCTAGGGAATGAAAGTGTCAACAAGCCAATGGCTAATGCCATTAATGTGTCAATCCAGTAACATTTTTGATCTAATCTTCAGTTTGTAAAGGCTATCAGGTAAATAGTAGTGCAGGTGATCTTCTTAAAGTGGACCTGTCATGGCTGTTTAAGTACATTATTGTGTTCCCCATAAAATTCTGGGGCATCTTTTCTTATAACTCTGCATTGTGCCATTTCTTGCTTATTTCCTTAAGAAAGTTATGAACAATTTGTCATCTGAGCGTTAACATTTCCCTTGTGTGTCCCTACACAGTCTGACACTGGCAGCACTGATTGGACAGTGTAGGAATAACATGAAATGGAACAACATTGAGTTCTTAGAAAGGATGCTGCAAATTATTTACAAAAATCAGGAGTAGTGACTGGTCCTCTTTAATAAGAACTTTCATTCTTGCTTAGGTTCCTCAGTGATATGATAGGACTGCACTGTGACATTCCGAATGATATAGTATCTTCAATGTGGACCACATTCAGTCTCTCTATGCATGTCTATTGGATTCTTAATGTGAATCTAATAGACATTCACAGAGAGACCAACTTTCAGTCTATACTGAAAATGCTGAATCATCGGAGAGTCGGAGCATGGTTGCTTTGAACCACAATAGAACCAAGGATAAAACTTCTGGAAGAAAGTGCTCAATAAATAAGTTTACTCACATTGCTTGTTGCCTGATACCTTACTTTAACTAATTTACTCGTCACTGATGACTTATTAGGGCAATGCCTGAAAACAATCATGCAGTAGTCTATGGGCATCAAGTTTCAGAACATCTATAATGTTTCAGAAAGATACCACATCATGACAGATTTTAAGGTTAAGTTTGCTAAATGCTGAATGACATAGATCAAGCAAGTACAAATTAATTTATGGCTAATTTTTCTTCCTGAGTTGCTTAATGGCAACTAACGGGTGCCTCTTAATATATTGGGTGCATCTCTGGCACTCTGTAAACCAGAAACTTAAGTCTATGCCTGCCAGGGCCTGACATATACTACAGCTGTAACTTATGCCTGGTTCTGGCGTAATGATCAGGAACGAACAATGCTTGTTCCCGATCATTGCCCAGTGTAAAAATGTTTCTAATCAACCCACAAACAAGGGAACGCTTATGGTTTGGGTGACTTCATCTATTATGTGGCACTAAAATCATTGTTTGTCGGCATCATATCACCCATGTAAAACAGGGGATGTGCTCCTGACACATGAAAACAGTTTGAGGACAACAACTGTATTACTGAGTGATCATTTGTCCACATGTTCATTATGATTACCTTATGTAAACGGCAGTCATTTCGCCTAATCCATAGGTGTTACTAACCTGTTGAAGGAAGATGTTTTCCACAGTACTTACCCATCCCCGACTCTTCTGATGCTGCCCTCTCTGCAGCTGAACAGGAAAAGACGGAGTCACATCCGGTCAGAACCTGGGCAAAAGAGCCTGCAGCCCATGTCAGCACAGCAGAGATGGCAGCATCAGCAGACCCAGGGACAGGTAGGTACCACGTAAATCATCTTCCTTCTACAAGTTACTAAAACCTACAGATTAGGAATAATTGTCATAAAACCCCTTTAACAATGTTTGCCTTTCTGAATTGTTGATCACTCTCATTAAATCAGCCTGTGTAAAAGGACACTTAAATTTTCCAATCTTCATACTCAAAAGTTTGCTGTACTGCAGCATAGATTTACCAATTACACAGTTAATTGGTATATTATATTCTAAGGCTATATTTATTAACATTTCCTCTAATATACACTTATCATCAGGCTTGATATTTGACATGTCTGATATTGCAATAATGTAATACAGTAATAATGTGCATTATACCTTTTTTATATGTTACAAAAAGAGAAATATTCACATAGAGATTTGGTATGAAATGTTGGCCAATATTTTATACCGAATCATTATGTGAATAAATGACTTTAAAATCACTGACTGTCTGATGCTAATGTTAGATGAATAAAATATTTAAATAATGCAGAATGTCCCAAATCTTAAAGGGGTTATCCAACACATATAATGACCCCCCCCCCCAAATGCCCGGGTGCCTCATACAGGTTATACTTACACCACCCGTGTCACTCCTAATGCCTGCACAGCCTCCGCTGCATCCCCCTGTCGCACGAATCAAAACATCTAGCAACGGGGGGGGGGGTAGGGGACAGTCAATAGCAAACGAGCTTCCCTAGCATCACCCGTGATCAGGAGCATCCCATCAAGGACGACGCGGGTGTCCGGGAGGGGGGTGAGTATAACCTGTATGTTGTGCCCAGGCATTTTGGGGAGCATTTTAGGGGTTGGATAACCCCTTTAACCTGGAAGTTCTTCCCTATGATAAAATGCTAGAAAAACTATAATGGATTGTAGAAATAAATGGAAAAACAATGTTGTGAATCATCAAATAAATGATGCTCTGAGGTGCATCAAATATGGCTGCTAATCAAATTTCAACCATGTTTGGTTCAGAATTCTATCAACCAAACCTACAGGGGGAGATTTATCAAAACTGGTGTAAAGGAAAAAATGGCTTAGTTGCCCATAGCAACCAAGCAAACTCTACCTTTTATTTTTCAGTGCGCCTTTGGAAAATGGAAGGTGGAATTTGATTGGTTGCTATTGGCAACTAAGCCAGTTTTCATTTACAACAGCTCTGATAAATCTTCCTCATATTGTATGCTGTAACATAGATTGTATTGGATGGATTCTGATGATATCAATAGAATATCTAGAGTAACCAACCAATTCTCCTTCCTATGTGCAGCTGTCTTGGTTTGACATTAGGTTTTATTACATGACTAACTCTGTCTTAGGGAGGTAATTGGTAAATAAAAATGACATGTACTGGGAGCAAGAAATTATAGAGATCAGAGAAGGCTATGTAAAGTATGAAAATGAGTGATGAAATGTAGAAGATAGCAAATGATATGTGAAATGTAATGAATACTTGAAAATAAAACAATATGTAAAAGAATAATAAAGGCAACATAAAATTACTCATTTCAATGGATTTTACAGGATTTCATTGATGGCTTAAACATTAATGTTTAATTGATGAGGGTCCTATTCACGGGAGAAGAATAATGGGGCAGCACCTTGATTATACAATTTCCCCGGTGACATCAAGATATGTGGGACTGCATCTGGTACTGCAGTTTACCTCAATAAAGTGAAGAAAAGGCTACAAAGTAATATATCAGAAAACGTATTTAGGTATAATATAATAATGCCAATATTAAGCTATATTTATGCTGGTGTTAGTTTTGGCATATCACAAGGGCTCGGTTTCTGTTCAGAAGGGATTTAAAGGGGTTGTCCAGGATTTGAATTTTTTTTTATTTTTCTTCCATTAACATGGCCTTGTAGAACTATACACTATGGGTGGATGGAAGAAATTATGTTCTTGAAAAAAGGTAAACATGTCCCTCCTTTTCTAATTTTAAAAGCCTGGAAACATATTTTGTTAACCCATTCATTTATAAAATTAATAAAATAGTTGGTAACCCAAGTAACTAGTGTGCATAAATGTAAAGACAAGCATCATTTTTGGAGGAGCAAGTGTTGAAGAATAGCATAATATGTCTGTATGAATTCTTCACTCCAAAAATAAAAAATAAAATGTGTTTTTTATATAAAAGACATACTGATAGGGAACTTCGATTGTGAGCCCCATTGGGGACAGCGTGATGATAATGTTTGTTAAGTGATACGGAATATGTCAGCGCTATATGAGTAAAATAAAGAATAAATCAATAAAATATGAAAAGGATGTCTTAGGTTAGAAAAGAATGTTTTATTTTTCGACTTAAAACAGTACCCCTCTTGCCCAAGGGCTGCTTTCATGCATCATCACAATCCAATTGAATGGGGATAAGCTACAGTACCAGACACAGCCCATGGTCAAGAGCGACACTGTTTCAGGAAAAAGTAAATTTTTTCTAATCTCATATAACCTTGCATACAACAGACTGTATGTTGATTGGACAATGGATAAAAAATAATAATGAATTATTCAAACCCAATGTTTTCTTTCAGTGTCATTCTTGCTTTTTATTATTGTACTTCACAATGCATTGTGAAAATATTTGAAAATTTGTACAAATGTACACAAACTTATCTTCCTCTCTATACTTGTGTCAGGATAAATGGATGAGATGTTGAGTTGCTGGTTTTCTAAGTTGCAAATATTTTTACAGAAAAAAACTCACTAGAACTGAAACAGAAAACCATATCTACAACAACCCTAGTGTAAGCTTATCCTTCATAATTCTTATTATAATGTATCTCATATAGCGCTAGGCTTATTTCCTGTTGTGTTGACTAAGGAAATTTAAGATTCTCCAATATAAAATTTCATTAGTAAAATCTTTAGAAATATAGCAGTGAAATGTAGACCACAGAGCCTCCATCTTTACCTTTGATATGCTTCTAGAATGTGCTCACAGTCTAGATATCGTCTATTAGTTTAGCCTTCTAAACATAACTTATATATTCCAATAAACTGAGAGCAGCTAGTAGTTAAATCAGTTTAGTAAATGTGCAAGCAAAAATGAACCACAATTTCTCTATTCTGTCGTTAAAAGCTTATGTTATATGAAATACGAATAACAGACTTCATGAGGCTAAGATATGATTATGTTATAGCTGTATGATCCCTTCCAAAGCATAAAGAAATTGGTTAGAAATTGAAGGAAAAAAAGAAGGTTTTAAGCTTTAAGGCTCTAATATCTGCAGGCTAAAAGGAATGATTGGTCCATACCCATAAATTCAATTCCAAGATGCTCTGCCAATGCAGAAAGTTGACAAAAAGAAAGAAAAGGGAAAAGTTTCAGAAAAGAGCAATACACTGTACTCCAAAATCAAATTATACATGAATACCATGGCTACTTTGTGTCTGTACATTGAAACAAAACATGTGATGGTAAATGTCAACTCAAGTGTCCATGTCTTATTTAATTTCCATTACATAGACCTAATATATCAACATGGAACACAGGAAGAAATCTGCATGTATACAGATATAGCTGCATATATATTCAGCTATAAGTAAAAACATATAATTAACTATTTTCCATTAGAGTATATCCTTAATGTTATCACGTAATTATCATTTTGTTTCTATATGTTATTCTGTTTGACATAGGTACTGTAACTATATAGTAAAATGTTACTTAGATTTACCATCTGTACTTATAGCTTAAACGCAGTTAACTTCACTAATGTATGCTTTGTATGATTTGCGTTTTTGTTTTTAAAACCCAACTACAGTCTATATTCTAGCTATATCATACAGATATAAGATGGGCTTCAAAGCATTAAAAGGTTGTAGGCACTTCAGTACTAGCATTTAGAACATTACAATAAAAAGATAGCATATATACTAGCAATATCTAATCATTCAATGAAATATATCATTTTATCATGCAACTAAGAACTTAAATCCAAATGTAACAACAACAAATAAAAAAGAAAATTGGATTATCAGGATTTGTGGACGTCAATCAGTAACACTTCAAAGGAATATGTTAACTCAAATGGCATCCATCCAGATTTCTTCCAAAGACGGCCATTAATAACAGCCTATATTGACACTGCTCATTAGACATTAGTTGCACACAAAGCTTGGTTAGTAGCATGCCCATGCATACATATTTTTGCATTTATGGCAGGAAATTTGGACTATTAGATTAATTTCCAGATGTAATTATGCAGCTTCCATTTGAAACAAATCAATCAGAAATTGATATGCATATCTAGAATGTGATTTAGCTGTGCAGCTTAACAAGATAACATGCTGAGAAAACATGCATTGTTCCCTAGCTCCTACACTAGCGAAGCAGCTAATCTGTCATTTTTATTCACGGCTACTCTTCTATTATGGTAGACGAGGAACATTGTGTTTGGTTCATTTCCTGCTAACTTAAAATCCTAATATGTATTATATTAACTTGAGAGTAAGGATATTCCAGAGTATATTGTGTTACTTAAGGAATTTCATGCATGCTATATACTGTGTACCAGTGTAAAGTTATCTATCTATCTCTTATAAATATATTAATATATGTGAAGTGTTGTTTTTTAAAGGGTTCTCTGAGATTTTTATATTGATAGCCTATCCTCAAGATAAGTCATGAATATGAGATGAAGGGGCCGAGGTAGCCTCCTTGCAGGTTGCCAAGCATAGCGCTGTCCACTGGATAGCGGCTGTGCTTGGTATTGCAGTTCGGTTCGATTCACTTGAATGGTTTGAACTGCACCTAGGTCATTTGATTGACAAAAGTCATGTCACATGACCTACCTAGGAAGAGGTCTAAGTGCTCACATAGCAGCTCAACCTCCTCAAACAGCTGATCAGTGGGGGATGGGGGGTCAGGAGATTGACCCCCTTCAATCTATAGTTGACTTGTCGTGAGGATAGGCCATCAATATAAAAATACTGGACCCCTTTAAAAACTTGAAGATATAATGATAAGAAATGTATTATAGGTCAGCTACTTTTCAGAAATATTTCAGGGGTTGAATATTCTTGTTCGGTCTTAATGTAGCGCTTCCACAAAAATGTTTATTATAGACCTGTTAGAAAGGTGCATTATGTAATCTGTAGTGAAGGCAATCTTACTAGTGACTGAATTTGTGAGTTATAACTTCTCTCAGGATCCTTAGCTGTGTCATGTGACCAACACTCTGATTTCCAACGAACATTGGACAGGAAGTAAGTTACATCTCTATCCATTCCTATGAGACTGACATTGAGGCTCCCATAGGAATACATAGAGAAATTGACTTAGTGTCCACATATCCTGTATTTTTTTGGAAAGTCAGACTGCTGGTCACATAGGAACAAATTCCCTCAATAAGGAGTAGAAAAAGAAAACAAAAGTGTACTGCTCTGCTATCTATAAAATTATTTATTAAAAACATACATTAAAAAACTATAAATAAAAGGCTAGCTACGTGTTTCAGTGGTGAGCTGCCACCTTCATCAGGCTGTAAAGTCAAAATAAAATACATACATTTAAATAGGGCTAACCACAACAGACGGTAATCAGGCCAATCAAAATATAAAGAAATCCAGAATACATGGAGTTGTTTTTGATACTGCTGGTCACATGACACAGCTACGAATCAGAAGGGAGGTTTAACTCACAAATACAGTCACTGGTAAGAAAATTACTTTCATTACAATTGACATCATATACCTTTCTACCGGGTCACAGAATTAAAATTTTTGTGGGGGTGCTTCTTTAATTAGACTAGTGCATGTCTGCATGGTACACTGAATGAAATGGTAATCTAAACTGGACAATGTCCTGAACAGAGGAGACAGAGGTCAGTATACTTGTAGATGTATAGATAGACATTATTATGAGTGAATTCTAAAAATGCACTTTGTCTTTGAATCGTGTGTGTGATTCAATTCGGACCCAAATCGAATCTAACCCGAATTCTCCTAAATCGAATAATTAGAAATTCTGATTCTATAGCATCCGAATGTTTTGGAAAACTTGATACTATATAATTAATTCACTCAACTCTAATATACAGTGCATTCGGAAAGTATTTAGACCCATTCACTTTTTTTTTACATTTTGTTATGCTGCAGCCTTGTGCTAAAATAATTTAAAAAAAGAAAATAAAAAATTTCCCCATCGTTCTCCACTTAATACCCCATAAGTGAAAACAGAATGTTCAAAATCTTTGCTATTTTATTGAAAAGGAAAAACAAAAATATTGCACTGACATAAGTATTCAGTCCCTTTACTCAGTACTTAGTAAAAGTACCTTTAGTAGCAATTACAGCATCCAGTCTTCTTGAGTATGATGCCACAAGGTTCACACACCTGAATTTGTGGACTTTCTGGAATTCTTCTCTGCAGATCCTCTCAGGCTCTGTCAGGTTGCATGGGGACTGTCGATAGACAGCCATTTAAAGGTCTCTCCAGATATATTCAAATGGGTTCAAGTCAGCTCTCTGGTTGAGTCACTCCAGGACATTCAAGGAGTTGTCCCTAAACCACTCCTGTATTGTCTTGGCTGCCTGCTTAGGGTCATTGTCTAGTTGAAAGGTAAACCTTTGGCCTAGTCTGAGGTCCAGAGTACTCTGGATCAGGTTTTCATTAGGAATATCTCTGTACTTTGCTCCAATCAACTTTCCCTCAACTCTAACAAATCTACCTGTCACCACTGCTAATAAATACCTCTGCAGCATGATTCTGCTACCACCATGCTTTACTGTAGGGATGGTATTGGCAGTGCCTGATTTCCTCCAAACATGATGTTTAGAATTGGGGCCAAAAAGTTCAATTTTGGCTTAATCAGACTAGAAAATCTTATTTCTCACAGTCTGAGAGTCTTTTAGGTGCTTTTTACAAACTTTCATGTGTCTTATACTGAGGAGAGGCTTCTTTCTGGTCATTCTGCTATAAAGTCCAGATAGATGGAATGCAGTGATGGTGGACTCCAATCAAGGTGCAGAAACATCTTAAAGATAATATTGAGAAATGGGAGGGCCCAGAGCAAAATTTCAAGTGTCATAGCAAAGGATCTGAAATTTTATTTTTTCCTTTTTAATAAATTTGAAAAAATTTCTATTTCTGTTTTACTTTTTCTTTAAGTGGTATTGAGTGTAGATTGATGGGGAAAACAATTTTTATTTTTAATTTCAGTACAAGGCTGCAACTTAACAAAATTTGAAAAAAGAGAAAAGGTCTGAAGACTTTCCGATTGCAATGTACATATGCTGGTATACCTGCAGTGTTAATAGGAAGAGGGACTTCGGGTCATAGAGGTGCCACCTATCAACCAAATAGTAATCTTCATGTTTTTTTTTTGGGCTATGTGATGAAAGTGAGACTACGTAAAAAGTCTTGGGCTGCAAGGATAAGATTTAAGCATAAACAAACTAAGCCTATATCTACAGTACAGTATGTATTTAGATATAGAGGGCAAAAAACACAGTTTTAGGCCTCTTTCACACGGGCGTCCCAGATTTGCTCTGGATGCCTCCTGAGTGCATTGCGGGAAACCCGCAAGAGTGAGCATGCAATTTCAGTTAGTTTTGACTTAGATTGCGTTTTTCACGCGCGTGATAAAAAACTGAATGTTGTACCCAGACCCGAACTTCTTCACTGAAGTTCGGGTTTGGGTTCGGTGTTGTGTAGATTTTATTATTTTCCCTTATAACATTGTTATAAGGGAAAATAATAGCATTCTTCATACAAAATGCTTAGTAAAATGTGCCTTGAGGGGTTTAAAAATAAATTAATAACTCACTTCATCAACATGATTGCGCAGCCGGCATTGTCTTCTTTCTTCTTCTTTCAGGACCTGCAAAAGGACCTCTGATTACATAATCCCGCTCACCACGTGGTGAGCGTGGTGACGTCAGCGCAGGTCCTGCTGAATGAAGATAGAAGGATCTTGTATCTTCATTCAGAAGGACCTACGTTGACGTCACCGTGCTCACCACATGGTGAGCGTGGTGACGTCATTAAAGGTCCTTTTTCAGGTCTTAAAAGAAGAAGAAAGAAGATGATGCCGGCTGCGCGATCAAGTGGATGAGGTGAGTTATTTATTTTTATTTTTTAACCCCTCAAGGCACATTTTACTTAGCATTCTGCATTAAGAATAACATTATTTTCCCTTATAACAATGTTATAAGGGAAAATAATACAGTGAACAGACTTTAATGGGGTCCGTGGTTGCTCATCCCTATCATTTCCTAGCAACCATGAGCGAAAATTGCACCGCATCCGCACTTGTTTGCGGATGCTTGCGATTTTCACACAGCCCCATTCATTTCTATGGGGTCTGCATTGCGTGAAATACGCAGAATATAGAACATGCTGCGATTTTCACGCAACGCACAAGTGATGGTTGAAAATCACCGCTCATCTGCACAGCCCCATTGAAGTGAATGGGTCCGGATTTAGTGCGGGCCCAATGCGTTCACATCACTCGTTGCACCCGTGCGGAATTATTGCCCGTGTGAAAGGGGCTTTACAAGTCACTAGTTTGAGATCAAAGCATATATACCATGCCATAGATTTAATAATGTATCTGTGTGTAGAATCTGTCTAAAAGTGGCTCAAATTGGAGCAAACTAGGGTTTCTACAATTTTCTTACTTATTCAGAAAAGGGGTGGTTCTTAGTAGGATGGGTGTGGCTACACAGATAAGTTGGCAAAAAGCTGGAGTAAAATTCTGTCTCGAAGCTAGCCATTCAATAGATATTATAGAGCTAGAAAAAAATGGCCTAGCACTGTATCAAATTTATTGATAAACTAAGAGCCATTGTGATAATCCTGGTCCAGGTCTAGACAGCCTGTCTAGGCTTACACCATCTATAGCTTTAGTAAATCTGGGCTATTTTCTATAATTGTGTACATAACATTTGTTCATGAAATGGCATATAAAAAACCTCATAAACTCCTTCACTTTTCATGCTTTGTGCATTTTAAAGTACAAAACTAAATAACTGAATTCCCCAGCTTGAAATACTGATGGAAGATGGGATATTTGGAAAATCTATAATTTTTTATCTTGTAAAGCCACTATTTAACCTCTGTTGACTTTCCTTTATGTAGGGACAGGTATTTACCCCTTAATGTCCTGCCTATTTTGGGTCTTAAAAAACTGGTATTATTTTTTCATCCCCACATTCCATAAGACTCCATGTCCATGTTCCCTCCGGACAGCACAAGGATCCATCAAATTCAATTGGTATATTTAGACATCCAATTTTTTGTCCGGTGGAACATAGACCATATTTTTGTTTATTTTTCCGTCATTGCAGCCTTATGAGGGCTTGTTTTTTGCAGGACCATAGAATATAATGACAACATTTTGCGGTACGTATACTTTAGTGATTAACTTTTATTTTTTTTTTCAGATGGGAATGCAAAGAAAAGCAATTTAACAATTTTGGGGGTTTTGTTTTTTGGGGTTTTATCTGTAAACTGTTCACAGTGGCATGATAACTTCATGGATTGTGAGTTGGGACGATTATGGCTGCACCAATAGAGTTTATGTTTTACTACTTTTACACAATAAAAAAAATTGTTTTTCTATTGCTATATTCTGAGAGCCATAATTTTTTTTATTTTTCTAGCTATGGAGCTGTGTGAGGGCTTGGGTTTTTAGGGGGAGGAGTTATTGTTTTCTTTGGTGCTATATAAGGGTGCATATGACTTTTATACTACATTTTTTTGAAGCAAGGTGATCAATTAAACGCCAATTCTAGAATAGTTTTCAGGTGTTTATCATGCAGATTAAATAACATAATTTTATATTTCAGGTCATTATGGATGCTGGAAAGCAATTATCCTTTCGCTTTTAAAATACTTTTAATTTTATCTTTTACATGTTTTTCAGTCCTACAGTGGGCTCTAGGTGGCTAGGTCACTTCCGTATTGCAGGGTATTTTTGCTTGTCAGTATTATTCTGACAGGCATGGCAGGGTCTAATTGGCATGTGTATATGAAAGACCTCAGCAACCATCGACACTCCATGATCATGTCATGGGGGGGTTAATGGAGTGACACAGGTAAACCCTTGCCCCTGTCTAGCCACTTAAATTTCGTGGTCACTGCTGACTGTGGCATCTAGGGCATTAAACTGCTACTATTGTAGATATCTCCAATCCCAGAATTTGTGGCAGGAGCAGGCCTGTATAATACAGCCCCACTCCTGTTGCTGATCTAGACGGTGCTTTCACAGTACCCACAAGATCAGTATGATGAAAATGTACATCACGGTGTTGGAAGTAGCATCCAAACATGATGTGCATTAGTTTGGGGGCTGTTTATTTTATTTGGTCTAAATACTGTAAGTCTCTGAAGGGGTTTTCAAACTTTTGCAGCAGTGTCTGTAATGCCCATATAGTTCAATGGATAGAGCCTATGCATCTGCACAGCAAACTGTCTATTTATTCCATTTCTAGATTTCAAAGCAGGTGGTTGTTCCAGTGAGACTCCCACCTATCAGGTATTTATGGTATGCCATAAATATCTAAAGAAGCAAAACCCTGTTAATAACACATAGAAGTAATAATGTATGTGTGAACAATTCCTATATTAATACAGATAGCCACTGAGTGACCAATCTATCCCTGACAGCATGAATATGAAAGCTTTGGTGTCTGCAGGTGGATACTGAGGGGTGCTATGTCCACAAAAGATTATGAAATGAGCGGATGGGTTTCAAACTCTTTTTATGTCTCCAGATAAGTCTGAAAGATGCCATGAATCCATGGATGGGTCATGACATTTGAGTGAATCTACACAAAGCTATATCAATAATTGAGGCTATTCTTGGCACTATGTATAAAGATGTTATCATCAGATATTTAGTATGACCAAGTGGAATAAGTTATATTAAAATATAAAATGAACTCTTTCCTGCTCCCCTTAATCTAAGCTGCTTCAGCTATGTTTTCCCATGAAAAACAGACCCTAGAGGGTCTTGGTTCTGAAATGTTGTGCTAGTTACGGCAGAAAGTTTGGCTCTCTAGTGTAGATGTTTCTTTAAGTGTTATCGTGTCTATAGACAGATCTATAAGCTCAGATGTAGAAATGTTTTAAGCTTAAAAATATATATCTGGAGACAGGTCTACAATCTGAACAGCTAAATAAATTAACTTCTAATAATATTCTTTTTTCTCAAAATAAACACATATATCAACTAGTATATTTATGTGAGGAAGCTCTTACGTGTGTTTTTCTTTTCTTACCTTTACAGTGGCTAAAACTCTTTTTAATAAAAATAAAACATGCATGCCCATTGACATTGGTGCATCAGAGAGATATTGCAATAATAAAAATAATAATAATCCATTATTATTATTTTATTTCATGCTACAGGCAGAGCAAACAGTACTGAGCCTAGTAGAGAATAAAACATTGAGTACTAGGTGAGATCTGAAGAGAGATTCAGCAATGAGAAAGCAGCACCAATTGAGCATGCTCCTATTCAGGCAGAGACAGAAAGGAAGTGGACGTACTGTAGAAGCTGGCCATTACGTAGTGTTGGCAGCGATCACCAGTATATTCATTTGGGCACCTGAGAGGAAAGACAAAAAAGGGTGGAGAAAACAGAGAAAAAGAGAAGAGTTGAATATATGCCAAGAAAGAAGATCCTTCAAGTGTAAACTGATTGTTCTTGGAGGTCCAACATCAAAGATAGAGTTTTGCTTTGTGTACTGGCATGACTTTCTGTTTCAATTGCAATTAAATATGAAATCAGCAAAATTTGCCCCAGTTTATCATACTAAATGGAATTTTGCCTAGTTAATTCACTGAATGACTGATTCACTTCTCTCGTTGGAGATAATTAATTCACTAATTGCATGGTTGTGACGAAAGTCATGTGTGGTACAAAAAGAAACCGTTGTCTCTAACAAAAGACCTCACCAAGAATGATTCATTTTTTTTTATTTGTTGCTGCATTTGGGGGGTGAAGAAATCAAATCAGATTATTGGGACATACTTTCTGGTCTTATGACTCTCACAGGGTCAGTCGCAGTACATCTTGCTCCAGTGAATCCAGGTTTGCACCTAAAGGGTAAAAACGTGATGAGCCAAACAAAATTATAAAAAAAAAAACTAAAAAAGAAAAAGAAAAATGGTATCCATCTGAATTCGTTCTCCTGTAGGACATGATAAAAAAAAACTTCACTTTTCAAAAGTGTAACATAAACCTCTCACATGCAGGATGTAAAACAATGCTTAAATGAGGAACGACCAATGACAACAATGTAAAGGTAGCGGTAAATATGATTTGTCTGAATGGAAAAGGTAAACTTAATACAGTACAATCAGATTTACTAAAAAGAATGCCTAAAATTTTCTTCAAGCCAATAATGCTAGTAAGGCACTATGTACATAGGATTTAGTCATTACAGTACAAATTCCAAAACCTAGGCAATGTTCCTCATCTGAAGAGGAAAATTGCAGTGGGTTTGTACTATTCTTAGTTTTCTTTGATGCTATCAACCCTTTTAGTTCAGTTGGAGCAAGGGGCTACTAAAAGCCACAGTAAGGAAATACAAAACACCAGTAAGTATGAGAGCAACCATCTTTTTATCACATCCTTGCCCACACACCAGGCAGCACAGTGAGGACTAGGACTTGAGAGGCTAAACAATGAACACTGCTTTAATTAAAGTTTTGGTGCCTTCTTGAAGGACAGTTTGATCTTCTGGCACTTTTGGTGGAGAGAGTTCTGCACTGAACTTTTGCAATGGTCATACAATAAATAGTAAGCTACTTATAGCATGAGTTTGTGAATAGCAACAGTATTCATAATGTCTTGAAAAAAGTTTATGAGCATACAACAACAGATATAAAGTTGACATGAAAATTTCTGTTTTAAGAAACTTTAGAAGGACTGTTACATTACAATATTTCAAAAGTATGTGTTATAATTTGCCCAATTACCGCTTGTCTTACACCTAGGAAAGGTGTTTCACTTGTTAGTTATAAATTAT
Organism: Bufo bufo; assembly: GCF_905171765.1. Classification (NCBI taxonomy): domain Eukaryota; kingdom Metazoa; phylum Chordata; class Amphibia; order Anura; family Bufonidae; genus Bufo; species Bufo bufo. The sequence continues at coordinate 514,016,026 of NC_053390.1, read as the reverse complement.
CTAAGCTTCCATCGTTGGTGGTATGTGCGATCACAAATAACTGGGATAATATAAACGGTTCATTTCATACATTATACAGATGTTATCAAACATAGACACATTGTAAACTGGGAAGTCTACGACAATTAAGGTCAAACTTGATGCTTTATGCTTAAAGAAATGGCTTCATTTGGTATAAATTTAGTGGGTTGTCACATATACAGTCGTGGCCAAAAGTTTTGAGAATTACATAAATATTGGAAATTGTAAGTGTTGCTGCTTAAGTTTTATAATAGCAATTTGCATAGACTCCAGAATGTTATGAAGAGTGATCAGATGAATTGCATAGTCCTTCTTTGCCATGAAAATTAACTTAATCCCAAAAAAAACTTTCCACTGCATTTCATTGCTGTCATTAAAGGACCTGCTGAGATCATTTCAGTAATCGTTTTGTTAACTCAGGTAAGAATGTTGACGAGCACAAGGCTGGAGATCATTATGTCAGGCTGATTGGGTTAAAATGGCAGACTTGGCATGTTAAAAAGAGGTTGATGCTTGAAATCATTGTTCTTCCATTGTTAACCATGGGGACCTGCAAAGAAACGTTGCGTTGCATAAAAATGGCTTCACAGGCAAGGATATTGTGGCTACTAAGATTGCACCTCAATCAACAATTTATAGGATCATCAAGAACTTCAAGGAAAGAGGTTCAATTCTTGTTAAGAAGGCTTCAGGGCGTCCAAGAAAGTCCAGCAAGCGCCAGGATCGTCTCCTAAAGAGGATTCAGCTGTGGGATCGGAGTGCCACCAGTGCAGAGCTTGCTCAGGAATGAAAGCAGGCAGGTGTGAGCGCATCTGCACGCACAGTGAGGCGAAGACTTTTGGAAGATGGCCTGGTGTCAAGAAGGGCAGCAAAGAAGCCACTTCTCTCCAAAAAAAACATCAGGGACAGATTGATCTTCTGCAGAAAGTATGGTGAATGGACTGCTGAGAACTGGGGCAAAGTCATATTCTCCGATGAAACCTCTTTCCGATTGTTTGGGGCATCTGGAAAAAGGCTTGTCCGGAGAAGAAAAGGTGAGCGCTACCATCAGTCCTGTGTCATGCCAACAGTAAAGCATCCTGAGACCATTCATGTGTGGGGTTGCTTCTCATCCAAGGGAGTGGGCTCACTCACAATTTTGCCCAAAAACACAGCCATGAATAAAGAATGGTACCAAAACACCCTCCAACAGCAACTTCTTCCAACAATCCAACAACAGTTTGGTGAAGAACAATGCATTTTCCAGCACGATGGAGCACCGTGCCATAAGGCAAAAGTGATAACTAAGTGGCTCGGGGACCAAAACGTTGACATTTTGGGTCCATGGCCTGGAAACTCCCCAGATCTTAATCCCATTGAGAACTTGTGGTCAATCCTCAAGAGGCGGGTGGACAAACAAAAATCCACTAATTCTGACAAACTCCAAGAAGTGATTATGAAAGAATGGGTTGCTATCAGTCAGGAATTGGCCCAGAAGTTGATTGAGAGCATGCCCAGTCGAATTGCAGAGGTCCTAAAAAAGAAGGGCCAACACTGCAAATACTGACTCTTTGCATAAATGTCATGTAATTGTCGATAAAAACCTTTGAAACGTATGAAGTGCGTGTAATTATATTTCACTACATCACAGAAACAACTGAAACAAAGATCTAAAAGCAGTTTAGCAGCAAACTTTGTGAAAACTAATATTTGTGTCATTCTCAAAGCTTTTGGCCACGACTGTACATCCGTGATCAATATGACATTACCGGATTTCATGTGTGACGCATGTAGCAGAATTGAATGGGGGATTTGTAATAATCAAGAGAATTTTAGGGTTGAATTCTATGGAACTTTCCATTGGCTGACCAATTATGATAGAGTATTAATAGAAACAACCAAGACAAACATCTTTTCTTCTATTTCTGCTGATGTTCCTCTAGATATGGCTTACAAAATCTCAAAAGTGGTGGAGACTTATCAAAATATGAATAAAAATGCAAAAAAAAGCAAACCACACTAGCTCTCATTTTAATGCACACTTTATTGAAAAGCTTCTTTTCTCCATTTTCATAGGTCTCCCCCAAATCTGACACTATAATGCATAATAAAAGGTCCCTGTGTTTTGAAAAACACAGTTAATATGTCATAGAAACATTTTAAAAGCTTTGGTGGGGTCTCAGCACTGATAACAAGGAGAAGAAGAACAGAACAAGGAGAGAGAAACAGTTGCATATTACTCTTTCTCTCCTCACTGCTGAAGAGGAAGTGAGGTGGACTAGCATTTAGGGTGCAATAAATGAGCACCTCCCTCTCCTCATTCTAGCAATTGGTTGGGGTCTCACCGCTCAGATCTATGACATATCAAAAGTTTTCTTAAAACCTTGTGACGCTTTAAAACTAGTCCATTATTCACCTTTTCAGTTAACTCATAAACATTTTGTTCAACATTAAAAATCGTAAAATCATGTAAGGTAACATCCAGAGCCATGCAGTACTGTGTAAAAACACACCATAAGATTGAATCAAGACTTTTTTAAATTTGTAGATCACTGTATCATTATTCTGTATATGAAATCTTGTTTTGTGATCAAATGCTGCTTTTGATTGCTTGTTTTTTGTACACCTAGCATTGATACCATTCTTATACCCACACCCGCTGTGCTATTTGGAGTCAGGTAAGAGGACCATATCTTAGTTTAAAGAGTTTTTTCCTTGAATTTTTGATTCATGGCCTATCCTCAGGGTAGGTCATCAATATCAGATGGGCAGGGGTTTGCAGCGCTAAGGGCCTATTCAAATAGCTGATCAGCAGGGTTGCCAGGAGTCAGACCTCCACCAATCTGATATTGATGACCTATCCTGAGGATAGGCTATCAATATCAAATCCCCAGACAACCCCTTTAATGTGTTGGTGGAATAATTAAGGCTTAATGTATGATTCAAAAGCTGAATTGAGCATGACACCTATGATTTTAATAACACAATACTCATGGCTGAATATTAACTTGCAGATCCATATATAGTAAATAGTCTTACTTGCACATGAATTTTTTGGCGGTGCTGCTTGTAATTCCATTGATCACGTAACATTCACCACCATTAACACAGAACGTCTTCTCTTTTTCTGCACATCTTGATAGATGATCTGGAGGGGCTGTAAAAAAAGTAAGAAACAAAAAGAGGTTACATTTACTAATATATTCATTCTGTTTAAATACTATTGCACTATTAATGGAAATGATTTTATGGGGTTGTCCTATGAATAATATTCTACAAATCAAACCAGCACCTGGATTTGAATACTTTTGTAATTGCATTTAATTAAAAATTTATACAGATACTGAGTTATTCAATGAAATCTATCTGTAAAGCGCCACTTTTTCTAATTTCTCTGTCCTGCTCACTTAAATGGACGCACATGCTCAGTTCCATCCTTCAACTGCCACCAGCTACAGCAGACAGAACATGCCCTCTGGGAAAGGATATGCCCCCTAAGCTGCCAGCTTGAAATAAATCTAGCAGAATAACTGGAGCAATGAAAGGGGAGATCTGTGGATCCATGTTCGGTACAGGACTGGTTCTAGCTTTGTTAGAAAGAGGTTGTCATGTACTAGATTATGTATAATTTTTATTTTTTACAATAATCATGGGATATCTCTGGATCCATGTGAGGTACAGGGCTGGTTCTATCTTTGTTAGAAAAAGGTTGTCATGTACTAGATTATCTATTATTTTCATTTTTTGCATTAATTTTATGATAACTCTTTTAAATTTTATGTAATGACATGTATTGACTAACAACTTTTACAATAGACACAATTTTTCTGTCTGGCTTCCTTAAAGGGGTTTTCCAGAATTGTAATATTGACTATCAATGCTTAGGATAGACCATCTATATGAGATTTATGGCAGTTCAACTCTGTCACCCATGCTGGTCATACACCCCATCGATCTAATAGTGACGGCCTACCCTAAATATGCCAATTCCTCTCAACCCCCTTTTAAATGGAAAATCCAGGTAAAAGCTATTTAATATTTCATGGACAAAACCATTTTAGTTGTGAAATATACTTTAAGCTTCCAAATAAACTTTTGTCATCTGGATGAGTGACATTTTAATGCCACATAGGGTTGCAGAAGAATGTTGTTTACAGCTACTCTGCACTGCTCCCCATGATTAGCTGTAGTTCAGTAGTTCCCATATACCAGTTCCAAGTTTCTAAATCCAAACAAGTGGAAAAAATCTAAATCACACGAAAAAAGGATTATCAAAACCAAAATTAGCAGAGATCTGATATCAAATAGTTTTAGCCGACACTCTTAATTGCATTTTAAAATAGAAACTTACAGATCAAGAACAGATTGCTGACTAGTTTTAAAACAGAAATCACAGGGGTTCTTGGGCTATATTAGAGAGTGAGCAGTGAAGAACTACATCTGTTTTCCAAACCGCCATGGATGAGAACATGTTGTGGCTGTCACACACCACTGTGATATCCTCGTGACATGTGAAATGTCCTTATGCAAGAATATGTATATTAATTTAACACATTACATCAATTATTATTTAGGCACAAAGGATTCCCTACTTGTCACACGCTTTGACCATCCAAACTGACATCCAAGTTGGCCATTTTCTAGAAGATATGTTAGTAAATGTCGAAACTGGAGACTATTAAGTTTGTGAAGATGACTTTTACAAGTCGATAAATGCTTGTAGAAAATCAGCTGCCTGATCCTTCATCTGCTCTTAGGGGAGAGTCAGGAGGCATCCGTGCATATCAGATGAGTCCAGCCGACATTCTTTTAAGATGTATGGCTACCTAAACTCAACTCTAGTCTTCAGAAAATTTGCTCAATGCATGAGCAAACAATAGGACACGCCATACTAAGTAACATGGTCTAATGAAGACTATAAACTTACTTTGTTTTAAAATAATGAAATAATTTTTCTTCACATTTCTCATGCATTTTTCCCCTCATCTTCAGACTACTAATATTATTTATAAAGCAAATCTTCAACAATCACATGTTAAGTAACACAACTACTACTATGTGTTATATATGAATATTCACTGCTAAAGTATATTCTGCTTGGAATTGGAACCATTTCTTCCTAGCTTCCCCAGGGACTATGCATAGCACAAGTCCCAGATAATGTATCTGCTGGACAAACACTGAAGAGATAATATTGGACAATGTATTTCCTGGAAGCATGTCCATGAAGAAGAAAACACAGTCTTTATTGTATTTAGAGATAATAGCATACCAAATATTTCAAAGTGTGTTGTCCTGTTAAAATAACATGAAGGATCACATGATATCGCTTAGAAACAGGGTTAGGATCAGGCATATAATCCTTACCTGAAACGGTTACATGCATCCTGGCTCCAAAGAACCTCTGCTCAACCACTGAGCAAAGTCAACTGCCTACTGGGGTCATATCTCATAGAGATATCCGTTTTAAAGCATACCGCACATATTGTGCTAAGTACTGATTGGATTTACAGTATTTCACCTTCCGGAAGTTGTGTAAGCACATTTTAAATACAGTTAATTTGGGACTAGATTTCTATTAAGAACTAGGAATGTTGCAAGAAATATTACCTGATTAGTAGAGCACAATGAATATATATTATGATTTCATATCACTATGTCAAAGAACTTTCAAAGTTTTTTGTCAGTCCGAATTTGCTCAAACAGCCTGCCGGAACTTTACAACAAGTGTAAAAGAAGCCTTAGTGATCAACTTCCATGAGTCAACCCTTTTAAAAGGGTTTTCCAAGAATTTACTACTGGCGACCTATCCTCTGGATAGATCATCAGTATCTGATCAGTGGGGGTCTGACACCTAAGACCCCTGTTGATCAGCTGTTTTGATAAGGCATGAGGCCTTCTCCGTACTCACCAAGCACAGCTTTGTACATTGTGTAGTGGCTGGGCTTGGTATCGCAGCTCAGCCCCATTCACTTGAATGGGGCTGAGCTGCTCCTAGGCCACATGACATGACCAATGAACGTGTCGTCATTCTGCCTAGGAAAAGCAGAGAGAAGGGAGCGGCACTACTGCCAGCGTCACTGCCTTGTCGAACAGCTGAAACCTATAAATGGAAATATTAATCAAAGTATTAGTATATATGATTATTAGGCTGCAAGCCAATGAGATCTAAGAAAAGAATGCCACCTAGACTGTGGAGGTTTTAGAGGCAACTGCATCTACTCGATTTCATGTCTGGTTGGACAGGTTTGACATCTGCAGTAACTTTTGTGAGTATAGATTAGCCAAATCTTTATCGCAGGATTTCCTGAGCAAATTGTAACTGTCAAGCAGTCCTCAGAGAGATACAGCATTGTTATCATAAAAGCTCATGCATTCCTTGGCAGGTTCAGCTGGCAGGTATGAATGAGCTTCACAAGAATCTATGTTGAAGAATATGGAAAGTATATAATTTTCTGGCATATATAATGTAAAATGAAATATAATCAAATGTGATAAATACTGGAAATCCTCCTCAAATTAATTAAGTTAATATACTTAAATATATTGAATCTTATTTAGACAAATTATTTGAGTTATTTTATGTTTATGTCATTCTAAATGGAATAAAAAACAGATTAATGAATAATCTGTTGTAAAGTTAGAGTTTGTCCCTTTCTACAATACAAGACATGATGCAGGGCGTTACGCTTCCTCTAGATGGCGATGCATGCTGATTCAATTTTAATAAGGATGACTGTCTACACAGGAGTCAAAGTGTTAATCCAAGCAAGACATATTTCAGTTTGTTCTGACAGCATTTTATGACTATTGAACTCTGAGCAGATTGTACAGAAATTTCAGGGGTATGTACTAATGTAATGACAGCCACATAAGTTAGCAAAGTTTTAGGTACAGATCAAAGTAATTCTTTGTTCAACCGAATCCGGATTCTAAAGGGGTTAAATAGCCATGGTCTTTATCTCCAACAGAATCCAGATTTAACAGGAACATTCAAGGTAAAGTGGTAAATTCTCAGTGTCAGCAAGGTAGATTGCAGGCTCATCAGCATACAACGTATGTTCTCCTTATGAAAAAACTGAGTTTCTAGTTCTTGTCTTGTTCGATATAACAAATGCAGACAATAAAAAATAAAATTGAAAAGCAGTGTGAAGAAACTGAGTGGAGAGTATGGCGCTACCATGTTTCATTTTCTAATCAGCACATTTAATTTTCCTATTTTAATTACGAATCATACTTGTGGGTTGATGCAACACGGAATAGAGTCCCATTCTACTTGCCATGTGCAGCCATGTGTTTGTTTTTTAATACTTGCACTTTTCATAAAATAACAATTGTAGAGCATCTTTTCTTTGAACTTGATGCTGTTCTCCTCCTCTGTTATTTCGCCTCGAAAATTTATGAACAAATTAACAACCAGGTGTTACCAGTTGGGAGATGTGTCTCTACATAGGCTCACATTGTCCAATCAGTGCAGATAGTGTTAGAATGTGTAGGGATCCATCATTTGGATGAGGAACGGTAACACTCAGTTGTCAATTTATTCATAAATATTAGTAGGAATAACAGGAATCAAACGTCAAAAAGTTCTAAGGAAGGATGCGTCAGAATTGCTATTTTATGGGGAATAATAGTATTTTACTAAAACAGACATAAAAGGAGTGGTGAAAGGTCCCTTTTAACCGATCTAAATGGAAAAGTAGAGCTCCTCCAAAAGCTCCTCCAAGCAGAATTAGTATCAACAGCATAAAGGTTGGGTCTATCTAATGTATTTTATTTTCTTCAGCTTTTTACGTGTGACATAACCCTTGCCAATTTAATCCAATCACTGCTCTGCAGTGTTAAACTAAGGTCTTCTAGGGGTCATTTTCTCAAGAAAGCAAAGAACAGGATACGGAGGTCATATGAGGAAAGACCAGTATTGGCAGCAGATATAGAGATTATGGTGATGTAATTAGTGCTAATGTCTTAACCAGAAAATGTCAGCTGGTAAGAATAATGGAGCTGGATGTAGGGTGCTCATTAGTCTGCTTGTAAGCTGAGCACGGGACACATGAAGACTGCACTGTAATAGTGTAGTATTATTGTGCATAGGCAGTGGTGATGCCCAGGACTATTACCTCAACAGAATGTTCTGTGTAAATAGCAAATTGTGGGTCATCATCTCTTTAATATATTTTAACAATAAGATTTTCTATGGACTGTTTTTATCATGTACATTTTCTCTTTAATTGTTGCAGTCAATGTGATATGAAGCAGCAATCTCCTTAAATCTTATTCATTTCACAGGAACCATGAAGGTATTTGGAGCTCAACAAGTTGGTTGTTTATAGATCAGACGTGCTAGGCCTCCATCCAAACATAGAATATCTCAAGATCTCCCTTTCATGTACACAAATCAGCAGAGGGCTGGAAATATTTCATCTCCATGAGCAATACTGTTTAAGTTGATCCAGACTTTCTCGGTAAGGGTAATAAAATGTGAAACTCAGCCACAGTCTGGAAACGTAAATACCACATTTGTATGAACAAATTAATTATCTAAAGTTTTGTCTTTTACAATGTTTTATTCTTTGGTATGGATTCGCTCATTGAACACTTGAACAAACAAAACACTATATTACTAATTATTTTTCCATCATTGAACCATATGACTCAGTGATCAATGTTTTATTGAATTATACATAATAAGATCTTTCAGCCGATAGGATGACCTGTGTGGACACAATGTCAATCGGCTCTCATGTTTCTGACATAACTCTATATTTCGTAAGCTTAATGAATTCTTCAAATACTGTACTGTTTTATGACCAACATCTGGTGGGTGTTATTATAAAGTAGTGTTTTTGGTTAGCAACTACCTTGCTATGTAGCCCCATGGGACTACTATTCATGAAAGGGGCTCACGTATCAAAACTCAGATAAAAAGTAGTTGTGTAGTTTATAACAGCAGATTAGAAGACCATTTTCATGTTCCAAGAGCAGCTCAAGTGACGGGTTGATTTGGGCAAAGGTGACATTTTTCGTTCATGATAGTTTGATATGTGAGGGCTCTAGTTACCTGATTGAACATTTTGTTTTACCCCAATTTGCCTGATATTTAAAACAATCAAATCTATTAAACTTCAAATATGGCACGTAAAAATATGACACTGTAAACCATTAAAAATAGAGTCTGCCCCAGAAATTTGCCCCACAGTTGAAAAATTCCTCCCGTTTTCTAATACCGGGACACATACAGAACATAAATGCAAGTCAAGGAAACAAAAATAAATAAATAAACAAGGTGCCCTTACTAGTGATACAAGGTCTGATCAAATATGACCTCTACTACATAAATTCTTCCTGTTTCACTGAAGGAAACATCCTCCAGCAGCACCAAGGTCACAATACAACACATTGTGCTGGTGGAGGCAAGACAAAAATAGACTTGGCTTTGGCTTTATTTGGTGTATTTTATTACAATCCATTGAAGCTGACTTCTGCATTTTCCTGCATATTGAGGGCACCTTAACCACGTTAAAATCCTTACAATGAACAGAAACATAGAATTCACAGGGGGGTGTAATGTACAGTGCTCTACTTCTATATTAACGTTAATACAGAATAGAATGTCTTTTTATCCTTAAAGGGGTTGTCCCACAAAAAGTATTCTACATTTTTCAAACCAGCACCTGGATCTGAATACTTTTGTAATTGCATATAATTAAAAATTCAGCATAGCCACTGAGTTATTCAATAAAATGTATCTGTATAGCGCCACCTGCTGTTTTCTTCTTTCCTTATTTCTTTGTCCACTTCACTGAGGTAGAGACACAAGCTTAATTCCATCCTTCAATCAACTGCAACTTCTGTTAGAAGCTGTGACAGTTAGCGGAAGAAGGCTGCTGCTGAAAGTGCATATCCCCTGAGAAAGGACTCGTTCCCTGAACTGTGACAGGGAGAGAGAAGTAGAAAAGACACACCCTTTGAGCTGTGACAGGAAGTGAGCTGCAGCAGAAAGAACATGCCCTCTGAAGGACACACCTCCTGAGCTGCCGGCCTGAAATAAATGTCACAGTAACTGTAGCATGGAATGGAGAGATGTTTGGTTCCATGTTTGGTTCCAGGGCTGGTTCTGTCATATACTATATGATGTCTAATTTTCTATTTTTTACATTAATCATGAGATAACCTATTTAAGGCCCCATTTAAGTGGGTCAACACAACAGGCAATTATCAGGAATGACCTGTCCAGGGACAAGAGAACATGTAAACAATAGCAGTGCAGGGACACATTGGTTACACAATGTATTACGCTACCTATGTGCTCATAGAATCCTCTGTCTACACATGCCTGGCCATATACAAGTAAATTCTTGTACAGCCCTGTGTAGGCTGGATGTGTGGAATATATTAGCTTTTCATTTTAAAGCATATTCTGAAAATATTTAGAAATTGACCAACCCATTTAAATTAATGTTCTTAGGCCCCAAAAAGTTGGGAGGCCAGCAATCAGTGATCACGTGACTTACTTGGCATATCATTGCTACAAAGAGGCCATCGCTGCATCCATGACATGCCTGACTACTCAGCTGACTGCTGAGGCCACTTATGGGCAGTATTCAAGCATATCCTCATTGCAGCGCTGGAAGCATAGACCTCTTGGAGAACCAAAGCAGTGGCACTGGATCAGAGGAGAATGAAGTCCAAATGGCGCACAATATGAATTACTGAAGAATCACTCTTTTGCTTTTACAGTAATTACTAAAGTTTAGAGAGGTTTAACTAAAGTTATAAGATGATCTGAAGCAGCGACCCTGCTCCACAGATCAATAAATGAAAGGCTGGCGCCCACCACTGAGTGATGTTAGAGGCTGTGTGACCAGAATGACCCCATCTTTTCTTTTATGAAATCACTGCTCTTAGTTAAAATGACTTATTTTTCATCTTTACTACAGATCTTATTTATGTCTTTACTGAAAGGCTTTTTGCTAAAATCTATAACCCAGTAACATAAATGTGCTTAATGCATTAGCACTGCAAAAACTCAACAGAAAAAGTTCACCCTGTTAGGAAAGATTAAAAAGGAAAAATGGGCCAAGACTGGGGTGAGCAGGCATATTTTTTGCTTGTTTGCTTACTAAATTGGCATGATAACTTCTATTAACGTAATTCATGTTAATACCTCTTGACCAGAAGTACATGCATGTCTATCCAGGCAAAACTGGCTCTTAAAGTGGTTGTGTCAGAAAGTGACATTTATCATGTAGAATAAATTTAATTCAAGCCACTTAATACAAGCCTTCAAAGAAAGCAATATGGATAATAACAATACATTAGTGTCTTGTATTAACTTTCTCTACATGATAAATGCCATTTGGTGAAATGAGACCACCCCTTTAAGTATATTACATAATATTTTTTTGGTGTTGGTGTCATTACTTTTCAGTAATTAGAAAGGGCATAAAAAATAGTCTCCTAATAATCAGACTCTATAGGGCAGATTTACTAGTGAACTCTGCACTGTCTAAGAATATGAATCCCAGTCTTAAAAAAAGATAAAAAGATAAATTCAGGATTCATTCTCACAGTCTGTTATAAATTTGATGTATCATAAATCCCATGCCAGATTTATTCCAGAATTCTGTTCATGCACCTGATTTCTGTACGTGCACCAAAATTCTAAGTTTTAGAACTGTGGCATTTTTGCCACTTACTGAGGCGATAGTAGGGAAGTTGGCATGGCAAAGCCTAATGTTCACACTGTAAACATGCCAGCAAAGGTGTCTTTTATTTGAAGAGTTTATTAGGAGAAAATTTCATCAAATTAATGGACCAAGCCACAATTTAAACCATACAGCACCATAAAGTGGGGTTTCTATACTACATAAATCTGCTTAAGTTATTGCAATCAGCGTCAAACTGAAATTCCTTGCACCCACATGAGGACATGATTCTGAGGGCCGATGACAGGACTAAGTTATCAATAAGGTTTAATAGGATGTCTGGTTTTAGGTAGACACAGTCTACAAACGTGCCTTGTACAAGAAAAGAATGGACACCTTTTATGAAAAAGCTGGTTTGTTGAGAGAGGTGCTCATCATAGAGTTCATTCATAGCAAGTTATGTTATGGTGTACCGATTTCTCTTTCAGATTGAAATCCACTAACAGCTATGACAACAAGATGGTGTTAAGATAGTGGTGGGCTCCTTTTCCTACTGCAGTTGCACAGGCTACCCGTATAGTATGTCCATCCCTGAGGACTCAAAATCAGCTGCAAATGAGATTGCCTTCTGCTAGGCCTTTGGGGCCTATCATTGGCATGCAGCTTTTTGTCCGGCCGATTCTTGGCATATTTGCCAGGTAGTGACCAGATCTCTGCCGTACCCAATTACAGTCAATAAGGTACACCGAGCAGGCGTCAGTATCTGGCAATGCCAGATCTGGAGAACTTTGGCAGGCTGTTCTCTACCAAAACAGCCTGCTGGAGATTTCTGCCACAGATGTGAAACTAGCCTAAGTTTACACCACTTATAAGTTGGCTTACTTTTACTATAAAAAATGCACCAAAATTGTGGACCATTGTTTGGAGCATGAAGGTGCAATTAAGTCATACTGCTTTTCTATGAAGCCACATCTGTTTATGATAAATCACGCCCCTTGTCTGACAAGGCGTAAAAGGTTAGAAAAGTGTCTACAGCACTTGATAAATGTTGTGCAAAGCATGTATGTTAGTTTTTTGGCATAAAAAACTGGTGCATTTTCAATAGTAAATCTGCCCCAATATTGTTAATCATCGGTATGTATGGTTTGCACAGGCAAGCAAATGATATTGTGCTGATAATGGCTGTAAAAATAGTATTGCTATAGAATACTCTGCCTTCTATGTAGGTTTTTGGGCAAATTTGAATCAGAAATTTCTGCAGTCCTGAATATTAAAGATGAGGTTGTGCTTTATCTGCAGCATGTGCATGAATGTCTTCAATAAATCTGCCACAAGTATACCATTAAAGAAGCTGGTCTAATTAGACGACCCCTTTTAGACATTTCATTTGAATAGTTTTGATTCCCAGGAAGATAATGGAAAATGGAAATTACAGTTTGTTAAAGAAAAATTAATGTAATAAGTGATGCTTAGTGAAATGTGCTGGTCCTATATAATGTACAAACATACTACTTCAACACGGTGATATCATCTACTTCAACATAGGGATATCATATTAAGTAAAAATCTTAATCTGTAAGCAGTTTTCTTTTAACTATCAATCTGCTTAAGAGCATAATTTATATTAAAACCAAATTAATCACCACCAAATAGCAAGCTGTTCACTTAATCGGTATCTGGGCATTAACAACTGGCCTAATTTAATGATTCAATTTTGTGCCATCATAGCTTCGAAGAGGCACTCCATCAATGTCACCTACAGACCAGAAGGAAGTGGAGCAGTTTCATTTTTAATGATTACTTAATTACCCTAAGTGGCTAAACAACAGAAGTTTCCTTAACGTAAGGAAAGCTTAGTTTTGTACTTAATGTCAAATGTGAACAATGTAAATTTGTCACAAGCAGGGGCTGGAGAAATATATTAGGAAGCAACCCAAAAAAATGTTAAATGATATACTACAAAAATAAAATCTAATAACTTTACTTAAGTAGGTATGGCAAAAAGAAAACTATGCAAAAATTTATGTATTTAGAAATTTAGAATTGTATATTTCTACACCTGAACACCCTATAATAACTTATAACAACTTGAGCACACTCAAACATAAAACTCATATCATCAGAATATAGACCAAAAATTTTCTTTCTCTCATGGCGATTCTAAAAATTAACTAAAACATTCATTGACTTTTTTAATTGATTATTCTGTATGGGTTGGAATGTTGTATTGAACATCACCCGAGGCAAGGCAAGAAAGACGAACCATTCATGAATACGATGCCTGAGGGAAATACTATTTCTACAAATTGAATTGCTCTATCTTCAGGACTACTGAGCCAAACTATACCTAACAGGCATATAGTAAATTGCTGACTCACAATGTGGAGGCGTATAGTCTGCTTGCTAACAAGCTAAGCACCTGGCCTTTCTATTCTGACTTCCAGCACAATGCTAAACGAAGAAATATATGTTTTCTCAAGGCATGCACATATTTTAGGATGTAATACAAACTTTAACCAGAAGCATATTTGGAAATGCAATTGTTAAGTTTATTGAAGCTTTCTATCTATCTATCTATCTATCTATCTATCTATCTATCTATCTATCTTCTATTAAAATATAAATTTATTTGTTGGGATAAAAAAAATTAACATTTCATATTAAATAACTCAAAATTTTCTAACATTTCCTACCTTCCCATTTCTTATTGCTGGATGCATAGTGCTATCACATTTGTATTTTGCGTTTGTATGTGTATTTCGCCATAGCGATGTGCACCTGCATACAGGGTTGTGCTGACTCAATCACCCACATTTTTTCTTTGTAGTATATATTGGAGGCGTAGCGATCTCCATTCAGTCATGCACACCTGACCAGTCAATCTGTCCTGGAGGCTGGTTTTAAAGTCAGTATAAAACTGAGTCTGCTTATATAGAACCTACCAGTAGACATTTGGTTCCAGGAGAAGTATATGGTGGGCTCAGCATGCATGTTGGTACTTGCATCCCTGGATCCGATGAAAGCTGTAATGGCACCGGATGGGGTTAAAATTATAGTTGACATTTGTACAGTTGACTAACACAACTACTGTACATGCATATAAATGCTAATATTGTATATAAAACAGTAAAAACAAAGCACAGGATCAGTGAAGTTAGCCATGGCCTATAAAACTGTTCTTCATACTGTAGGCCATGGCCACATTGGTGACCTTTGTCTCCATATTCCAGTGACTATACATGATGCAAGAAGGGTTGAAGCATTGTTGACATATCTGCATTGGAAGACCGCTTTCTATATAACTATTAAGATCAGTGGGGGTAATACCACGAGGACCTCAACTGATTACAATAACCTCATACCCTGTGGAGGCCCTCAAAATTAACGAAGTGGCTGGTCCCTCATGTGCGCAGCCACTCCATTCATTTCTATGGGAGTCCTAGAGATAGTTGAGTACTAATGGCTGGAGTTGAGTACGAATGGAGCAGCTACACGCAAAGTTATCCCCTATCCTGTGGATTACTTTACAAAACTGGAATCCCCACTTTAAGCTAAGCAATGCCATTTTCATAACAAGCTTTCTGTTGTGGGAGTACTGGCAGATAAATTGTTTGTTAGAAGAATTTAATTTCCATGGAGGACAGATTTTAAACCCGGAAGCTTCAAGTCGCCTTTTTTTGATGAGTCTCATGTCAGCTTGCTACCAACTAAGCTTCTTGATCA
The DNA here is from genome assembly GCF_905171765.1 of Bufo bufo. Taxonomy (NCBI): domain Eukaryota; kingdom Metazoa; phylum Chordata; class Amphibia; order Anura; family Bufonidae; genus Bufo; species Bufo bufo. The sequence goes on along the minus strand of NC_053390.1, from coordinate 514,000,655 downwards.
TGCTTGACAGCAATGCTAGCCAAGAAATCCACATGAAAGCAAATTATGTGCCATCACCCAGATTGACTTTGCTAAAAGGCTGAATGAAATTGCCTCACACATGATCCATTAGGCAACTGGCAGGAAGCCAACTTGCTAGTAAATATCTCCACATAGCGAGTCATGGTGATGACTGCCAGAGGATAACTATGTTATCAGGAATTTTGTTACATCAAATATTATGCCATCATTATACAGATTACCCAGCCATAAGAATCTCACAGCTAATCTGTCATATCTCGTTAGGAAATGTTAATAATATCATGTAAATGATAACTACTTTCCAAATCTTTTGAGAGATTCACATAATTTTTTATGATTAATTACATAATAATTAATTATATCATATATATAATATACACTAATACTATACAATGTATAATATAAATAAAAAATAAAATATATATATATATACACACACACACACACACACACACTGTACACTGCGTGCAGAATTATTAGGCAAATGAGTATTTTGACCACATCATCCTCTTTATGCATGTTGTCTTACTCCAAGCTGTATAGGCTCGAAAGCCTACTACCAATTAAGCATATTAGGTGATGTACATCTCTGTAATGAGAAGGGGTGTGGTCTAATGACATCAACACCCTATATTAGGTGTGCATAATTATTAGGCAACTTCCTTCCACTTCGGAAGTGATTTCACCGCTCCAGTGGAGAAGATATGAATAACAACACCATTCACTCTCCATCTTTTGTGGGTCAAAAGAAGGACTTGACAGGCTCAGAAAAGTCAAAAATAGTGAGATATCTTGCAGAGGGATGCAGCACTCTTAAAATTGCAAAGCTTCTGAAGCGTGATCATCGAACAATCAAGCGTTTCATTCAAAATAGTCAACAGGGTCGCAAGAAGCGTGTGGAAAAACCAAGGCGCAAAATAACTGCCCATGAACTGAGAAAAGTCAAGCGTGCAGCTGCCAAGATGCCACTTGCAACAAGTTTGGCCATATTTCAGAGCTGCAACATCACTGGAGTGCCCAAAAGCACAAGGTGTGCAATACTCAGAGACATGGCCAAGGTAAGAAAGGCTGAAAGACGACCACCACTGAACAAGACACACAAGCTGAAACGTCAAGACTGATTTTTCTAAGGTTTTATGGACTGATGAAATGAGAGTGAGTCTTGATGGGCCAGATGGATGGGCCCGTGGCTGGATTGGTAAAGGGCAGAGAGCTCCAGTCCGACTCAGACGCCAGCAAGGTGGAGGTGGAGTACTGGTTTCGGCTGGTATCATCAAAGATGAGCTTGTGGGACCTTTTCGGGTTGAGGATGGAGTCAAGCTCAACTCCCAGTCCTACTGCCAGTTTCTGGAAGACACCTTCTTCAAGCAGTGGTACAGGAAGAAGTCTGCATCCTTCAAGAAAAACATGATTTTCATGCAGGACAATGCTCCATCACACGCGTCCAAGTACTCCACAGCGTGGCTGGCAAGAAAGGGTATAAAAGAAGAAAATCTAATGACATGGCCTCCTTGTTCACCTGATCTGAACCCCATTGAGAACCTGTGGTCCATCATCAAATGTGAGATTTACAAGGAGGGAAAACAGTTCACCTCTCTGAACAGTGTCTGGGAGGCTGTGGTTGCTGCTGCACGCAATGTTGATGGTGAACAGATCAAAACACTGACAGAATCCATGGATGGCAGGCTTTTGAGTCTCCTAGCAAAGAAAGGTGGCTATATTGGTCACTGATTTGTTTTTGTTTTGTTTTTGAATGTCAGAAATGTATATTTGTGAATGTTGAGATGTTATATTGGTTTCACTGGTAAAAATAAATAATTTAAATGGGTATATATTTGTTTTTTGTTAAGTTGCCTAATAATTATGCACAGTAATAGTCACCTGCACACACAGATATCCCCCTAAAATAGCTAAAACTAAAAACAAACTAAAAACTACTTCCAAAAATATTCAGCTTTGATATTAATGAGTTTTTTGGGCTCATTGAGAACATGGTTGTTGTTCAATAATAAAATTAATCCTCAAAAATACAACTTGCCTAATAATTCTGCACTCCCTGTATATGGTAGAATAATAGAAAACACAAAAACAACTTCATACCTAAATTACCAATCACCATTGTATCATAAAAGCAAATAATGTTGCAACTTTCAAAAGAAAGCAGATACCACCAGTCTACACATTCAATAGCAAACAAGTAGCTGGTGAAATGGTCAAATCTGGAGAACCAACTGTGTCACCCACAGAAGGGGCTGCACATTTGTAATGGTATTGCCAGCACATCCACTCAAACACTTAGCAAGAGGAAGATGACCACAGTCTTAAGTATTGAAACATACATGTAGAGAAATCTTTATCTTATACCCAGAGCATGCACTGGCTTCAACCTGAAGATAAAAACAATGACCTAAACATTATTTAGCTTCCATTAGAGAACTAGGAACCACCTAAAAAACATTGTTTGCTAATACTACTGTTCAGTTAGTGCTGAACGCATCAATCATACTGCCTTGCTATAGGCATGTGTTCATAATGAACCCCAGTGCAATATTAACCATCTTTATATTAGGTTATTAGACACGTCAAAGTTGTATAAAAAGTAACCACAAAAAACTACTATTGGTCCATGTGACCATTCAGTGAATTGGCTAAAGAAGTAGGTGCTACTCGTGTGTTGCTTGACCCCTGCCTTACAATGCAAGTTCTGGCTACGCATGTCCAACACTAGCATACATTCCATACCTGTAGCTAGATAAATAAAGTGTAACACATGCGCTACCGCTATATCAATCTCTATCTCCCCGGTAACAGGACCGGGGAGCCGCCTCTAGGTTATTTATACTGAGTCTGCTGCCCTGACTCAACAAAACATATATGTAAAAGATTAGAGTAATAGTTCTACCTGCACAAAAGATGGAGAGTGAATGATGTTGTTATTCAGATCTTCTCCACTGGATCGGTGAAATTCCTTCCGAAGCGGTTCTGGCTCTACTTGTTTCGTGTGTGCCGCTCCGGCCGGTAGCTGACACGCGCGTGAAGGAGCCGGCAGGTAAAAGGTTTGGGAGCGTGTTTGTGTGATGTCACAATAATCCTACGGATGCTTCCAAGGAACAAATTTCAGCCAACGCGTTTCGGAACCACCGGGTTCCTTCATCAGGGAACCGGTAGTAAGTAGAGTTAGAACCACTTCGGAAGTGATTTCACCGCTCCAGTGGAGAAGATATGAATAACAAACACCATTCACTCTCCATCTTTTGTGCAGGTAGAACTATTACTCTAATATTAGCAACTTGAATATATGTAGCCAGCATATTCTATCTATATCTCTAGCCAATCTCTTAACCAGCACGGGTATTTTTAACTACAACAGATTCTATACCTATGCTAGGATATCCTGGCATTGGTGGTTCAGTAAGAGAATTCTCGCCTGCAACACAGGAGGCCCGGGTTCGATTCCTGGCCAATGCAGTGCAGTCTCTAAGATTCTATACCTAGACTGGCCCATGTAAGTATTCTTTGAATTGACTAGATAAATACAGTAAGTGATAGTCATTTGTTGCTTGACTCCTGCCTTATGAAGCAGGTTCTGGATACACATGTCCAACAACGGTATAGATTCTATACCTAGATTTGGTCCATGTTAGCCTTTATTAAATTGACTAGAGAAGTGAGAGTCATCTGTTACTTGACTCCTGTCTTTCGATGCAAGTTCTGGCTACACACGTCCACCACCAGCATAGATTCCATACCTGGGACTGAGCACTCCAAAGAGGTAATCTGTTTACATTATTCAATATTATTTATTCCAAGGTTATCTGCATATCATTCTGGAAGTGATTAGACAGAAGACTTAGAAGAAATATATTTATCCAAAGTAAAAGGAAACACAATGTACTTCAATTTGTACTAGCACAGCCATAAAAAGACACTATGAGTACACAGGAATGTTGAAGTCTGACAAAAAGGTGCAGACATTGAAAGTAATATACTTGATGAAGATCTTATCAAATATTCTTCTATTTTGTTGTTTTAAATTCACGCATTACTAAAAATAGAAGATATAAGACCGCTTTTTATTGTTTGTCAATGCTTCATAAGCTCAATGGTATCTAATTTTTCTAAGCACTAGGAATTACTAGCTCGATGTCTCCTATACGGTTTTTAATGGAACAAGTAAACATTTTGACCAAAATAATTATCATCTCGGCATATTGCCTCCTCTGTTATACTGGATTTAAACAGCCTAGGAGAGCAGGTGATTATCGTGTTCCTTCCTAATAACTGCTTGCTCCTCAGTGGTATTTACATGCAGTGATCACCTCCACTGTTTGGGAATGAGTAATGGCTACTGCTATCGCTTGTTCTCATACAGAGTCATTGTCTCTGGGCAGCAGATCCCTGACCACACAGCATGATCTGATTTACACAGGAAGATTATCGGGAACAAGCATTCTTAGAAACCTTTGTTCCCAATAATCTGCCTGACATTTGAGCAGTATAAATATAGCTTTAGAATAGTAATGTCATATTCAATTTATTACCAACTGAGAAAAGAGGGAAGCATTGTTTTATGTGCTGTTGAAACAAATTATTACGCTCTATCTTGCACAAACTTGATATATGGTCATCTTTGTTTCATTATACCGGGCATGACAATGTACATATTAATCTTCTAAATAATGCTAGTGTAGGACAATATACTGGATAGGGGATAAACCTTAGATCAGTGGGGGTCTGAGAGCTAGGACCTCCACAGATAAAGTTTGAGTGGAGGGATGGTCGAACATGTGCAATACCTCTCCATTCAAAGTCTATGTCGCTGCAGTCCACAGAGAAGAATGGCGTGACTGTGTATGCTCTACCTGCTGCTTCATTCATACGGGATCACCCCACCCACATATTTGTAATCAATGGTGGTCTGACTGCTGGGATAGAGGATAACTTGTTCTAATTGGAATATATTTTATATATATATATATATATATATATATATATATCCTACTAAAATATTAGAAAAAATAAACTTGTTTGTGGCTACTAATTGATATTTCCAATCCATTATTTTATTTGTCTAAATCTACAGCAAATAAAGCTTCTAAAGAAAAAAAAAATCCGCTTGTTGCTACATTTACTACATTTCATAGTTGAACTATATTGTGTAGTGAGTATTCAGGTAATTTCCTGTAAGAGATTAATGCCCCCACAGTAGTAATGCCCCATTGCACCCTTTTACAGTAGATATGCCCCCATTGTTCCCCTTTCACAGTAGTACTGCCCTCATTGCACCACTTAACAGTAGTAATGCCCACATTGTGCCCCCCTCAGTAGTTATGTCCACACTGTGCCCCCTCACAGTAGTTGTGTCCACCCTGTGCCCCATCATGGTAGCTATGCCCACACTGTGCCCCCCGACAGTAGTTATGCCCTCATTGCACACCTTCACAGTATTTATGCCCACACTGTGCCCCTTCTAAGTAGTTATAATATTTCTGTGCCCCCTTTACAGTAGTAATGTCCTCTTTGTGCCCCCTTCACAATATTAATGCCCTCTCTGTGCCCCCTTCACAGTAGTATTGCCCTCTCTGTGCCCTTCACAGTAGTAATGTCCTATCTGTGCCCCCTTCACTGTAGTAATGCCCTCTCTGTGCCCCTTTCACAGCAATAATGCCCTCTCAGTGCCCTTTCACAGTAGTAACGACCTCTCAGTTCCCCCTTCACATTAGTGAAGGACTCTCTGTACTGCCTTTACAGTAGTAATGCCCTTTCTGGGCCCTCAGTGTTAAAATAAAAATAAAAAATAAAAAAACATTAATTACGTGCCTTGTGCCTCCTGATGTTGTGATCTCCTCCAGCTTACCCCTTCAGACACAGATCGTGCTGCAGCACTGTGAGGAGGAGCACAGGCAGATTCCCGGGTTCCTCCTACAAAGGCTGACAGCGTGATCTGTACCTGTATTGATGGAAGCGCTCATTGCATCTGGCACCTCACTGAGAGCTGCCACCTGGAGTGGACCTCACCTCCCTTGGCACACCACTTTTTTTTACTTATTTTGGAGTGCTGCCTTTTTTTCCATTTTTGATTAACTATACAATAACGTATTTACAAACACACATTTTGTACAGAAGTATATTGTGAAATGTAGTAGAATTGCAAAGGAAACTGATCTAAGTAATAGGATCTACTATGTAGAGAAAGAAATGCTGTGACATATACAGTACAAATATATAAAACAAGAAACATTTGTAATTTGCTCACAAAAGGGACTCAAATCTCCAACTGGAAATGGAAGTAATTGAGAAAAGTCAGTCACTGCTGTCAAAGAACATACATGTAACCTCCACTAGGGTCAAATTCATAGGAAGCCAAATAACCTCTACAGAAATATGAAAACTTGTGAAAGATATATAGATAGATAGATAGATAGATAGATAGATAGATAGATAGATAGATAGATAGATCGATAGAAATGAAATTAATGAGGCAGCACTCCAACTTATTGGGGCCTTTGTCAAGCTTGGCTTGGAGTGCTGCCTCATTATTTTCGTTTGGATTTATCTATGGACTACGATGTCTGTTGTCCAAGAGGTATTGCACCCATACCTACAAGTCCACTGTGCTGCTGCTGCTCTTTGTTTCTTCTAGATAGATAGATAGATAGATAGATAGATAGATAGATAGATAGATAGATAGATAGATAGATAGCAGGGGGAGAAAGACAAGTGAGGTGTAAAGTTGAAAATTCCATATTAGTGCTTTATCATTGACACTAGACAGGCAGATGTTCTCATGTGTAGACTAGACAGTAATTTGTCACAGAATGTAAATAGTTAAGAGAACCCAACAAGCCACAATCCTGATTAGGATGGAACACAGAGAAAAAGTGGTCTTTCAGGAATGACCAGAAACAGAGTAAGATGACCTGCCAAAGGCCATAATAATCTAACTGCACTTCACTAAACATCTCCTATAATTAAATAAATGTGTATAGAAGGCTGACTAAAAATGTGAATAGAAGACTGGACTAAACTGTAATCACTTGTCTGCATTTTCAGATTTTTCCTTTGCACATTGGGTATTCAAGCTGTGTCTGTTGCTAAGTGGTAAGTCAGCAGAAACATTATAAATCTCTGGATATTAAAGAAACTTGACAGCATCTCATTGACCTCCTGCATTACCACCAAGGAGAAAAGCAGGAAACGTGGCTGTCTGTTTTGTTCTTTTATTTAGCAGGTAGATTTCAGTATATTATCAAGGACACTTACCCCACATAAGCACACAACCTGTAAAGCTCCATATACTGTACTTTGTATGCACTTGCTGGCACTAAAATTAAATGTACCAGTATAGATAAATGAAATAAGATATTACAAACCAAGGCAGAAAAATGTGTACATTTAAGTCATGAAACATAAAAATTGTCTATGAAAAATGGGCAATGTTTGGCCACAGATATGGTTTTCATACATTATTGAATTAATTTGGCTTAAAATGTATTTGTAATCAGGCAGAAATATCCTGTATCCATTTCTTTATGAGGAAAACTTGATCCTTCCCAGGAGCCTGTGAGCTTGTTCGACATGAACCACTGGCTGGAACAGCTATATGAACACTATGTTGGTCTATGGGGAAATAACTTACGTCAGTTGCCTAACAACTACATATTTCCTTCTTGATAGATCAGTTTAGCTGGTGGTAACACAGACTCAAACTTCAATTTTCAGATGCCATTCCTCAGGTTTATGGTTATGCATGAAATATATATGTAGAATTTCAGGAGCCTAATCTCCCAGGTTCAGGTTCATGTGTGGTCAAGGATGCAGAAATGTGCCATACCTGTTGCTCTTTTGCTATTGGACACAATATCTGTATAATATGATCACTATTAGTTAAATCAAAGGTGTTTTCCAGAAGTAGAATATTGATTATGTAGCTTCAGGGTGGGTCACCAATATTTGTTTGGTCAGCTGAGCCCTGTGGCCTCTTCTTAGGTCAGTGACATCACGTTTATCAGTCACGTGGCCTGAGAGAATTGGCCTGGGCTGCAGTACCAAGCACAGTCGCTATACAATGTATGGCAATGTGTCTTGTATGCTGTGAGGAGGTCACATCACTCACTAGAGCGCCTCTTCAAAAAGCTGACCGGATCAGTGATCAGATATTGATGATGTATCCTGAGCATAGGTAATCAATTTTAGGCCATAACATGGGTTATGGCCTAAAATCTAGATGCGGATTTCAGTTAATATATGATAAAAAAAAAAAAAAACATCCACAAATGACATCTGTGATGCCAGCCTGTTCAATTTGAGGGAAAGGCATCAATAACCACTTTCAACGTTGACCAAATGACTACTTTTCAATACTGAGGAGGAAAAGAGCACTGTGCGTGACTGAAGCTAGCCAGGGAGAGGGTAAGTGTGCTATAAAGTATATACAACAGTCCCAGTCATTCTAATTATTGAAAAATGCTCTGTCTGCATTTTTAGATCTTCTTATCTGATGGTGTACCTGGCTTTTGAATATTGGAAGTACTGGTTAATGGGATTGATTAGTTTTCTAATCAGTTTTTGTTTTCTGGTTGCAGATTTATTTATTCTATTCACTGAACATGATTATGGGGACAGCCATCTTGCCTGAGCTGTTCTTAACAGCACTTAGAAAGAATTAAAATAATTTCTTTATGGCAGCCACATGGGCCATAGACACAATGGTCAGCGGGGACCCTATTGACTTCTATGGGAGAGTCTTCTAGGCATGCTGTGTGACCTGTACAGAGATCATTGTACAAGGGAAGAATAGATAAGATTTGACAATCACCTTTTGTGAATGGTGGATCTGATCTTATCTATAAACAGAGGTGATATCATGACAGGCAGGATTAGAATGATAGATAAGCAGGTAACTGCAGTAAAGTTATTTAGACCAAGAAGCTGTGCTTATTATTAGGCTCGGTGGCCACTGTGAAAACTGCAGGAATTTTTGGCTTTTGTTTTAAATATAGATGTTGACACTGAAAATTAAAAATAACATCACCAAAAATTATTAAAAAGAATTAAACCTGATTTAAACAATAGGTCATTTTCTAATGACACATTCCCTTTAAAGTCTGAGGATTTAAGAGAGGAGGTCTTGGCCAGTTTATCCACACTGTGCACACTCACCCATCGAGCTAGTGCCACCACCACAAGTTTACTTACTATATCTTATGTCTTATCCTATGCCAACAGTTAACAATCTTGCTATTTTTCTTTTCTTTTTTTGCTTTTTTCTTTGTTCCTCTTAAAATGTCCCGTTGGATATGATTGTGGTAATCTGACATGACATCTCCTAATGTGCTGCTATATTCTGTTATCCCTAAGGCAAATGTATCTAATAGGATAAAACAGTGTACCCAACTATACATGAAGGTGTCACAATGTCTAAATATATGTGCAAAAATGGATTGTGCAAGCTGTTTTATAGCCAGGTGTTCTCCTCATCCCAAACATAAAGAGAGTGGGAGCATTCATTAGGAATGTGGAAGATTGCTGGTAAAGGGCTGTTAATATATATTGTCCCTACAGTAATGCTAATTGCAACTGATTTGTAAGTCCTGATATTTTTTGCAAGACTGCAATTCCTGTAATGTATCTATTGCCTGTTTTGTCAAAGTTGGAAGAAAAATGAGAAAAAACATATAAAAATAAAAAGTGCATATTTTATTTATTCATTTAAATTTATTGCAAGCAGACATCTGCAGTAAGTTATGAAATAGAATACCCCCATTATAAGGTGAGAGGCAATGGGAAGACTAAAAAGCTTTGGAAATACTAAGTAGATCAGCCTCATGCTAAGGCAATTGATCATTGAGGGACATCAATCATATAAACATGATTGTACATGTTAATGTGCACTTGAAATGCCTGACTTTGTTTCCAGCTTGCCTTAAGAACGGACATACTAGAAAAGCAAGGCTGAAAAGAGATGAGCTGCCAAATGTAAAAGCTGACCCCAATAAAGGATATTTCATGCACACTAAAATATTGGCAAACAAGATCTATAATACCAATCTGACCTGTACAATGCAGAGTGGAGAAGAACAGTACATTCAGAAAAACAATCCCATATAACAAGCATTGTAGCAAAAAGATTATTGATGACAGGAAAGGATCTTTGTATCATAAGGGTTGCATTACACTGCCCCATCTTCCATCGGTGCTGGTTTGTACAGACCTAATTATACAGGCCAATGCATACTAAATGTGGGAGGAACGATTTCTACCACTGTCATTCCTTCCTTGTTCTGTTCATTATCGGCAGCACATCCATGATTACACAAGGAGATGTGCTGCCGACAATCAGGCATCTTTCATCCTGATAAAAGGTGCCTATCAGACTTATGCTCATCTAATTATACAAATCGACTATGGAGAATGAGCGTTCGTGTTCCCGATAATTGGCCTAAAATCGTTCCATGTAATAGTGACCTAACATTCATAAATGTTTGACAAATGAATATATCTAGTAAGGCCCTCACTGTAGGACAAATGTCCTGATGTAGGACAAAAAGATTGATACACACTTTGCTAAGTCTGCCTCTGCCAGCCACCAGCCAAAAATCAAACATATTAGCAGAAGATTAACCCCTCTGTTCTCGGCAGGACTATTTGAATATCATGCAGAAAATACTTCATAGTGGCCAACAGTGAGGGTAACTTTATGTTTGGTTTCCAGTTACAGTAGCATTAAATTCTAGGTTTTGCATTGCTTTAAGGGATGTACTACTGCAGATTTCCAGTCAATGCCAACAGATACTGAAACTCACTTTGTTAAATTCAGCATATTTATCATAACTAGTGGATTAGGAGGGGGCGTGGCCTGCAGCCGGAGGGTGAAGACGTGATCCACCATAGCTCCGGCGGATGGGATCTAATCCTACCTCATCCGTCACCTTAACATTGCCACAGCGCCCCAGTTTTTACATCTTTGTGCTCCACTCTCCACCCGACAGTGTTTGAGCCAAGTAGGAAGCTTCCACTACCCGGGCGGCCTGAGATACAGTTGCGGCCTAACCGAGCAGACGGATCCCCGGCCTCGATTTTCGGCTGCAGCGCGGCCAGAGCGCAAGCGACCCGTCCTAGAGGCCCTTGGATCCAGCCTCGGACCCCAGCGGTGCTCGGAGGGGATTGAACAGAGACCAAGCTCCATCAGGTCAGCGATCTCCCCCTGCCTCCCCTCACTCACCGGCTCAGACGAGGAACTTCAGCTCAGCAGGGGCGCCATCTTGGAGGCGGCGTTCTCCTTCAGCATCATCCTACAGGGGAGCAGAGACTCGCTGTGCCTGCCGTCCTCCAGACCCACAGGGGGTGAGTGACCCTTGGAGAAAGCCTCCAGCCTGCTAGTAAACCAATAGGTTTCAAGCTGCTGCCGATCACAGCAGACTTTGCAAAAATAGTACATTAGCAGCACTGCTACATCTCCTTAAAGACACAGTCGTCGGGGGAGGCGGAGCTAGCCGATGGCTGAGTGAGATGTGGCTTATGTGAGCTCCCATAAGACTCCAGCAACTACTCTTCCAGCAGGACTTTATTAACTCTTGGGACCCCATGGGAGGCCGTAGGAGAGGGGCCCCATCGACTCCTGCTCCTGCCCTCAGATCCGCGAGAGCAATCACCCGCTTTTTCAGCACTCCTAGCCAGTCGAGTGCGCACGGCGGGGAAAACGAGGGGCCTAAGATGGCGCAGGCAACAAGACAGGCGGCCGCTTCTTCCAGCAGTGCGCTGAACAACCCCGAACAGGACACTATATCTGGTAACGGGATCCCGCCGAGTAGTCACTCACCTACTTCATACGCAGCGGCGGTGAGTCCGCCCTCGGCTCTCTCGTCCTCTCCTGCCCTCTTCAAGATGGTGGACGCATCCCTGAGCTCCTCACCACAGGTCCGCAGCTCGCCAGAATCTTCACCCAGGTCAGTGACCCCACGGGGTCTGCAAAATGATGGGGATGAATGGGACTGGAAAACTCATCTCAAGTCCCTTCCCACTAAACATGAGATGGACGGGCTTTTCATGAGACTTGAGGCGTCTCACAAACAAGACATGGCGGCAATACAGCAAGACATTCAACATGTCGGCAACCGGGTGGAGGAAATAGAGTTTGCCAAAGAGCAATTTCAGGAGACCATAGAATCGCATAGGCTGGTCTTGCAAGATCATACTGACCAGATTCAAGATATTCTCTCCCATCTTGAGGACATTGAAAATCGTAACCGGAGGAATAATCTCCGGATCCGGGGCCTCTCTGAGAAAATACTCCCTCAAGACCTGGAAGCCTGGGCCCTGTCCTTCTTCGGATCAATCCTACAAAAAAAGCAAGATCAACATATTGAATTGGACAGGATCCACAGGGCGTTGGGCCCCAAGCCAAGTGACCTAACGCGTCCCCGAGACGTTATATGCAGGGTGCATTTTTACAAGGATAAGGAGGCAATCCTGAGGGCCTACAGGAATATGGATCACGTCCGGTCTGAGGATAAAGAGATCCTTATCTTGCCAGATTTGGCCAGACGCACTTTGCTCCTGAGAAAGGCCCTAAAACCCCTTCTTTCTGAGCTACAGAAGCGTTCCATACCGTATAGATGGGGATATCCTTTTCAACTAATCGCCAACAAGGATCGGAAGACGGGGTCATTCAAGTCTATATCGGACCTTCCCAAGTTCCTGGAGACCTTCGATCTACCGCATCTGGACTTGCCAGAGTGGCCTAGGCCTCGAGAGATCCCGGGGGTCCCACGTCGCGAGCAATGGCAGAGGGTGGCAGCTAAACCAAAGAGACCACCCAGAGGTCCTCCAGCGATTGCTGATTAATCTTTGTTATTTCACTTAGTACAGAAGCTGTACCATTGTCGCGATTTTGCTACTCACCTAGTGTTTCTTTTCATGTCAATTTTACGGGTCTCATTGTGTATTTGATATGTCCTGCACTGTTATAAGTTCACTTTCTTGTGTTGCTGGAGTCTAAGGTGGAGTCCACTTGGTTCTGGGCTTCTCCTTCTCCCACCTAGGGGTCTGCGGTACATAGTACTGCCTGTGACCGTAGTCACGACCTAAGTTCTTTCTTTTTGTTTTTCTAGTCCACTTTCCTGCTCCCTCCCCCCCCCACCCTTGAGTTTGTGTCTTGTCTAGTCCTATATTCAGTGTAATAGTCCCTAGTCTCATTTGTCACATCCCCCTCCTAGTGTGCCTCCCTATCCCTCATCCCATACAGGTTTCTCTAGAGCTACAGAGAGATGGCACCGCTTTCTTTTTGTACCTACAATGTTAGGGGATTCAATGTGCCACAAAAAAGGAGTCAGGTCCTGTATAGATTACATAGGAAAAGGGTATTGATTGCTATGTTGCAAGAAACGCACTTTAAAGTTAATGCTATCCCGAAATGTGAATCTAAATATTACCCAACCTGGTTTCATGCTCCCAATCGTGAGAGAAAAGCGTCCGGGGTGTCTATTGCTTTGCATAGACACCTCCGCCACTCAGTATTATCCTATGAGGTGGATCCTAGGGGCAGATATCTCTTTTTAAAGATCTCGGTTGACCAATCTGTTATTTCAATTGCTAACGTGTATTTCCCCAACCAGGGTCAATCCGCATTCGGGACCAAGGTCTTGAGGAAAGTGGCTAAATTCGCGGATGGTTCCCCGATCATCGTAGGTGGCGACTTTAACTTAGTGATGGACCCGACCCTTGACTCATCCACTGGTAAGTCCTCAGTCTCCTCGGTGTCGGTACATCAGTTCCAAAAGGACTTAGGTGTCCTTGGTCTGGTGGATATGTGGCGGGTCCTGCACCCAGGCATCAGAGATTACACCCATTTTTCCCATAGCCATAATAGCTACGGCAGGCTGGACCATCTTTTCATATCACAGAAACTCCTTGACCTTGATCCCAAATGCTCCATAGACACTATTGTGTGGTCCGACCATGCCCCTGTATATGGTCTTCTGAAGGGTTCCACGCTAGGAAATAGAGCATCCTCATGGCGGCTAAACGACAATCTGCTGAACGATGGGGTGTGTATGGCTGACGTCAGGAAAGCCGTAGCGGATTTTTCTGTAAACCACGAATCCGACACTACTGCTCAACCGATAAAATGGGAAGCCCTCAAATGTGTGTTACGAGGCCTCTTTATCTCACACGGGACGAGGTTGAAAAAAGAGCGTACCTTGAAACTGTCCAATCTTTTCTCTGAGCTTTCTGGGAGTGAGGAGCGGAATAAGCTGTCTCCTGCGGATTCCCTGAGGGCGGACATTTCTTCCCTTCGTCAGCAGATCTTAAAGATATTAGATCAGAAATCCTTATGCGCCAGAGATAGAGTTAGACATGGTTTTTATGAATATGGGGATAAAAGCGGCCGATGGTTAGCACGAGCCCTCCATCCCAAACCCCTAACGACACACGTGCAGGCTATTAATACAAACACAAATGGCTTGGTCCATGCCCCTTCAGCGATCTCCACGGAATTTAAAAATTATTACTCCGCCCTTTATGACTTACAGGCCTCCCGAGATATATCTTCGGCACTTCAGTCGGAGGACATACGTCAGTACATTATATCCCACGGTCCCAAGCCCTTTGATACGGTGACATCTTCAGACCTGGAGAGCGATTTTTCCTTATCAGAAATTAAAGCAGCGATCCAGGACCTGAAAATAGGGAAATGCCCGGGTCCTGACGGGTTCACCCCCCGTTTTTACAAAGTCCTGACAGAGGACTTAGCTCCGGTTCTAACTGTGACCTTTAATTCTATTTCTGCCGTATGCCCCTTTCCATTTCAGGCCCTACAGGCACATGTAGTAGTCATCCCTAAACCGGGTAGAGATCCTAAGGTTTGTGGAAACTACAGGCCCATTTCGATTCTCAATGTCGACCTGAAAATGTATGCTAAGATTTTAGCCACACGACTGCGCCCACACATCCCTGGTAGTGTCCATAAGGAACAGGTGGGATTTGTCCCCGGCCGAGAGGCCCGTGATAATACTCTGAAGTCCCTGGGGCTCATAGCCAGAGCTAGACAATATAAATCACCTTTATGTCTTCTATCGATTGATGCCGAGAAGGCATTTGACCGGGTGGACTGGAGGTTTCTATCTGAAACCCTAATCCACCTAGGCCTAGGAGTCAAGATGCTTCAGCGTATCATGGCTCTTTATTCTACACCATCGGCATGTGTGCGGGTAAATGGCACTCTATCCTCACCGTTTCAGATTAGAAACGGTACACGCCAAGGTTGTCCATTGTCCCCGTTTTTATATATACTGACTATGGAGTCCCTGGCCAACGCCCTTAGGGCAAACACAGCAATCAAAGGCTTTCGTATCGGACAAACCGAACATAAGCTATCGTTGTTTGCAGACGACTTGCTTTTATACCTTACTTCCCCCAGAATAGGCCTTCCGTCCGTTCTCAAGGAATTTGATATATTTGGACGCGTCAGTAACTTCAAAGTTAATGTACACAAGTCCGAAATTCTGAATATTAACCTTCCCCATAGGGAAGTGCAATCCCTTGGAGAATCCTTCTCCTTTAAATGGACGGAAGACTCTATCAAATATTTGGGAGTTCACATACCTGCCAATCCCTCACATCTATTTAAACTGAATTATACTCCTCTCCTCAAATCCATTACAGAGAGCCTTCAAAAATGGTTGTCCCTACGAATCTCTTGGTTTGGTAAAATTAATACCCTTAAAATGGACATATTACCGCGCCTGCTTTATCTATTTCAAACAATTCCATGTAAAATCCCCCTGATCTACTTTACTCGCCTCCGGCGCTTGGCTTCCCAATTCGTGTGGAATCAATCCAGAGCGCGGCTTGGCCATAGTCTTTTGACTCGCCCTAAATTAAAGGGAGGGACAGGTTTACCTAACTTTTTGACTTATTACAGGGCTGCAGTCTTGAACTGCGTCTTAGATCTTTTTCATAATAAGAATACTAAGATATGGGTAGAAATAGAGCATGTTACGAATCCCCACCTTGCAACAGGTATATTTTGGCTGTCCCCTAACTCCCTATGCAACCTCCCGCATGCCCAATCTGATATGCTCCTCCCTACTTTAGCAGCCTCATGGATAAAGTTTGCACCTAAACTGAATTTGGCTAAGATCCCAGGTCCCCTCTCAATGCTCACTGACCATCCAGATTTACCTATGGGTCTGAGACAGGTGCCCGCCTTCCGAACTACCCACACATCTACTGTCAGACTGAGAGACGTCTGTTCTTCTACTGGGATACGCCCTCTTGAGGACCTATCGCACATATTCCCATCATCTCCTGGAAGATGGTTCCTCTATTTTCAACTCAGGGGATTTGTTGGATCTCTGATGCCTGGTTTGCGGTCCCATACATCTCTAACAGATTTTGAAAAGCTATGTGTTGCTCAGGCTGCCCCTGGCCATGCTATTTCCTTGCTTTACATCATGCTGAACACCGAGGTCACTGAGGGCAGCCAATCAGGAGATTCCTACCCCAAACTCAAGTTTATGCTTGATTGGGAGACGGAATTAGGTGATACTTTTACTGGGGATCAATGGAAACGCTCTTTGCTTTTCACGCATAAGATCTCTATATCGTGTAATTTACAAGAACTCAACTATAAAATACTTACCAGATGGTATCGGACACCGGAGAAACTGCATCGGTTCTACCCCTCGGTTTCTGAAATATGTTGGCGATGCCATGGTGCTAGGGGGACTATGACCCATATATGGTGGGATTGTCCGAGGCTTAACCCATTATGGAAAGATGTCTTCAAGCTTTATAATTTTCTATTCCGGGCCTCCATTGCATTTTCCCCTTCCATCGCTCTGCTTTCTATTTTCCCGGGGCGAATCTCACATGTTAAGAAAGGTTCATTGCGGCTCTTTATGCTGGCCATGAGGCAAATTATCCCACGCAATTGGAAGTCAACCGAGAGTTTGAAAAGGATCACTTGGGCCTCTGCACTGGATGAGCTGTTACACAGGGAAGAGATGTATGCCTCTGATCACAACAAGATTCCGGCGTTTCTTAGGAGTTGGGAGCCATGGTCCAGGTTTAGATCATCTATGTCGTTTTCGGTTTGGTTGGCATCTGGGGTTCTCCCTGATTCTCCTCCTTAATAGTACCTAGCTATTCTCTAGATATGACCTATGATTTCTCCCCCCCCCCCTCCCCTCCTCTTGTGTGTCACCCTGTCTTCCCCCCTTTTATGTCAAGTTTGTCTAGAATTATTGGCCTATACATCATTTGTTTGAGGCCTTATTAAGCCCTTTAGGGCCTTTGTTTCCTCTGACTTTTTGTCAGCTGACTGTTTGTTATACAGATACAGATACATGCTTATACCTTGTCCTTTATGCTGTACTGCTGTTCATGATGGCATGTCGCAATGTATCTTTGTATGCGGTATGTATACTGCAATTTGGGATGTTCTCTTATGATTGTATTTGATAATAATAATAATAAAATCTTATTGAACCATAACTAGTGGATTAGTAAATGACTACTTATATTTTCCATTTCACTATCTCTATTTAAAAACAGTCATATTTTATATAACATTAATAGAGCTGTTTAGAAATAAATCCAGGTAACTGTGGCTGGAGGACTAAAACATTGGCCAATGCTTTGTGGGTGTAGTGATACCATTTATATTCCTACGGATTTAATAAAATGAACTAATATTAAGCAATTGAAAAACTGGAATGTTCAGGTTTTTCATTTGATGACCACTGGGAGGAAATCTATTCCACTGAGCACATACTTAAAGAGGACCTTTCACCCATTATGATAATGTGAACTAAGTATACCTACATGGAGAGCGGCACCCGGGGATCTCACTGCACTTACTATTATCCCTGGGCGCCGCTCCGTTCTCCTGCTATGCCCTCCGGTATCTCCGCTCACTAAGTTATGGTAGGTGGAGATTTCAGTCACTAAGTTATGGTAGGCGGAGTCAGCCCTTGTTCTGCTGTAGCGCTGGCCAATCGCAGCGCAGAGCTCACAGCCTGGGAGGTTCTTTTCTCCCAGGCTGTGAGCTCTGCAATGCGATTGGCCAGCGCTACAGCAGAACAAGGGCAGACTCCGCCTACCATAACTTTGTGAACGAAGATACCGGAGGGCATAGCGGGAGAACGGAGCGGCGCCCGGGGATAATAGTAAGTGCAGTGAGATCCCCGGGGGCCGCTCTCCATGTCTGTATACTTAGTTCACATTGTCATAATGGGTGAAAGGTCCTCTTTAAATATGACCAGACTGCCAACCTGAATCCCTCTATTATATATTATGATTGATAAAAACAGAATAATCCAAAATGGTAATTTTCATTTTACGACATTATAAAGGGTTATATAATTTAGTTGAAGTATCTCACTAATCCCATAGGTAACCATCTAATAATACTCAGCCACAATTCTTTGGGGGATAGTTGCAGTGTATTATGCAAATCATAAGAACATTAGGCAATAGAAGACTTGTCTTCAATAATAATAGAATAAAAAAATGAACTTTTTGGTATGGAAATCCTCATAAATCTGTTAGGCAACAAATAGATCCCAAAGAAGACCGTTGACAATCAATAACAAGCTCTGAAGATCACGGAAATTCGCAGGAACCACTGTGAAACCAGTGGGTAATTTTACTTGGGAGTATCTATGTATAAATTGTTGTTCATATATTTGTGTACAGTATGTACTGCCTTATGGTTCGGCATATTCAATAATAAACCCCTTTAGGAAGACCACTGTTAGCTTTTGGGCAGGCTCTATAGTAGGCAGGGAGTAGACACCCAGAAGCAATGTCCACGGTCAGCAGGAAAGCCAATCACAGACATTTAAACCCTGAGAATGCTTTTTGTCACTTGACCTCCCTAAAGAAAATGAATAAAAACTGATAAAAAGTCATACACATTCTAAGATAATATCAATGAATACTAAAGACTGCCCCACCAAAAAATGAGCCCTCACACAGTTTCGTAGACATAACTATAAAAAGTTATGGGGATCAGAAAATGGCAATGCAAAGAAAAAAAAACCTTTTTTCAACCTTTTTTTAAGTATTGAAACATAAAAATATAGAAATGAGGTATGACTGTAATCATACTGACCTGTAGAATTAAGCTATCAGATCAGATTTACCACATAGGGAACACTGTAAAAGCCAAACATAAAACTATGGCTGAATTGTTTTTTTTTCCCAGTTCCAACCCATTTGGAATTTTTATCCAGCTTCCCACTACATCATATGCAATTTTAAATGGTACCATTAGAAAGTACAACAACAAAAAAAGCCCACATATGTGAATGGAAAAATAAAAAAGGGCATGGCTCCACAAAGGCAGAGAGTAAAAAACAAAAATGCAAAAACAGAAAATTGCTCTGTCCCTAAAGTGTTAAGGGCCACAGCGCTCCTAAATAATGTTAACATTGCTAATTTTTATCTTTAGTAATAGTGATAATTATTATCATAACCATTATTCATGCAAATCATTTTCATAAATATCACAAATACTTTTTTATTCATCCCTTATGTTCAATTCATACTAACCATTTGGATTTAACAGCTATTGTTTCTCCATTATCTTTTTGGCTGCATATAACTAAGCAAATTCATTTGGCATGGAACACTACTATTCAGCTACAATTTGTTAAAAACAATTTGCAAGAATTTTTTTTTTTAATTCTCTTAGCCTAAAAATATAGTTAAGTATGGTTGTTTCACGAATCTAAACATGCAATGGTGTTTTTCCAAAAATTGTTGTGTGTAAAACCACCTTTAAAGTAGCCAAAGAGTTGTGATAAGATTTCCCATAATGTAAATATTTGACTTGGTCACTTTACTAAGCTCTGATTCCCTATTAATTTTGGATCTGACAACAGCCCACGTTCAAGTTCCTTAGGGTACTTTTACACTAGCGTTTTTGCTGGATCCGGCAGGGTCCAGCAAAAATGCTTTTGTTACTGATAATACAACTGCCTGCATCCGTTTGAACGGATCCGGTTGTATTATCGTTAACATTTATTTAACATTGCCAAAACTGAGCTGTTTTGAACTCCATTGAAATTCAATGGAGGACGGATCCATTTTCTATTGTGGCAGATTGTGCCAGAGAAAACAGATTCGTCCCCATTGACTTGCAATGGAGGGTCATGACGGATTCGTTTTGCTCCGCATCCCAGGATGGAAAGAAAACTGCAGATTGGTCTTCGGTCTGGGAACGGAACGGAAGGCATTTTGGAGAATTCCGTTCCCTTCAGTTCAGTTTTGTCCCCATTGACAATGAATGGGGACAAAACTGAAGCGTTTTTTTTCCGGCATTGAGCCCCTATGACGCAACTCAATACCTTTAACACTTTAACACTATTGTGAAACTAGCCTAAAGAATTATGCTATGGATATGGACAAATCCTGGTTAGGCTCACACTAACCTAACAATTCCTGGGTACCCTGCCAGTCTCTGCTTCCTGGTCACTGTCAACATACAGGAAGTGATGCATCAGCCAATCACTAGTCACCCCTGCAGCAAGTGATTGGCTAAGTAGTTGAGAGGAACAAGAAAGTAAAAACCAGAGGGGGACTCAGGAATTATAAGAAGATGAGTGTCGAGTGATCATTGAGTTGAGTATGACTTTATACATTTTTGCTACTGCTTACATACTCTTATGACATAGACATTGTCACCTGTCTGCTGGCACATTAACTGACCTACAGCTAACTCTTCAAATATCACATATCATGTTGTCTTCTGAACAGACAACCAGCTGTCTACAAGGAAACAGCTACTAAATCATAAGGGAGCAAAACTAATTAAAGCCTGAAATGTGTAACAGAAGGGAGGCAGAACCTTAAAATGCTTTGTTGACAATGAACACCTAGTAATTCAGTGGCAGAGGGCATCCACAGAGATCACAGAGATGTGGCTTTCACCAGAATCATTGCTGTGCTGATTTATTATATACACAGTACAGTAAATCAAAATATATTACTACTTGGGATGTGTCCCCTTTGTAATTCTTGCTTATATTATGCATTTGGAATGTGAAACCTACACAAACACAGGAAGAGCATACATACTCCATGCAAATGTTGTCTTTGGCTGGATTCAAACCCAGGATCACAGTACTCCAAGACAACAATGAAAACACTGGGCCACCATACTGCCCATATATGAATGAATAACCTAGCCGTATGTTGTTGTGTTTTGCACTAATCCTGCTTGACCTGCTGAATAGCAACAACCTGATTCATGTATTGTGTGACTATGATTTAGCTACATAGACCTATGGGAGCTGTGATGCCTCAGAGTGTTCAGTGACGATGTGCTCTGTGGTACTTATGTCCAGAAGAGGACTGGGCACTTTGAACTTTAAAACTGATTTCAAGAGGATGTATGTGCTTTTATAGGCTTCAAACACACTACCGCAGCATGGCTTTATAGAACTTTTGAGATGTAGGATCTACAATACAGTACCAACAAAAGTGCAAGGGGGCCTCTTACACCTCTATATGACTCCTATTTCAATATATTTGCTATATTATGGACGTTCTTTGAATAATGGGGTGTTGTGCATAAAAAAACTGTGTATATTTAGAGTGTATACTACTCCACAGTACAAAAGCACAGGGAACCTGGGCGTACCTACATTTAGGCCTCATGCACATGACTGTATTTATTCTGTGTGCTATCCATTATTTAAATGGACTCCACACTGACCCATACAAGTCGATGGAGCTTCTCACACTACAGTCATATTTACAGATCTGTGCCAGATCCAATAATATGACTGTAGTTCCCATTCTTGTCCATTTTTCTGATGAAAATATCCCCTTTCTATTGATGGGAGTAGGAAAAAAATTCAAAGTACATTTTTCCTTATTTTTTTACTGACAGAAAATTGGACACAGCCGTGTGCATAAGGCCTAGTTCTATGTTCCAAGCAGCCTTTCAAATTGTTGTATAATATAAGTATCTAAGACATTGAATATCCTTGAAATTAGACCATAATGATTTTATTTTTCACGGTGCCAGGTTCTTCATAAGTTATGATAAATAAAAATGGACAACAAACACAATGTCCTGTAATTTTGCTAAATAGCTCTTGGACCGGTGCTAGCATGATATTCCATGTGGAGCTATCGAAGCTCTTTACATGCATGGTCTACATTATGTTACTTATGTAAAAGACCAGCTGTCCTTACTAATCAATATTGATTCTGAATCAGATTTCTGAAACAAAAGCCTTTTTTAGTATCATGTAATAGATCCAATGCAGGCCTTTTCCACTTTGCAGTGAATGAACTATGTCGTATTACTATGAAAGGACACGTTAGAGCTGGGCTTTCAGTAGACTATGCCAACCTTGACTCAGACATCTGTAAAGATAAATGGTGTATTGCCAATTCATATCCAGTAATGAGATCTTCACAAAGCAAGACTCTTTAAGCGGACATATCCATTACAATATTAAATATTGATGGTTTAATAGAAAAAGAAGTAAATTAGCAGTCATGTAGCATGTGGTGGACACTCCTATGTATCCAGAAGACAATGAATACTAGAATCCAAAGGGTAGTATTAGCTGAAAACCCACGTGCCTAGCTATGCTACTGCATTGTGGTATGACCGCTATTCCATAAACGTCTCTATACATGCCGCCACTAGTTTTATGTATGATATTTTTATAAAACCAGCACAATCTCTATAATGTAGCTAGCAGGAAGCTCAGAATTCAGCAGTGCTTTTCTGCATTCTACTCAGCTTATTAATAATGCAGACAAAGGCATTAGGCAGAGAGGAAAAATGAAAGTATACTGAGACATTAAATTTCATCTACTGACTCCGATGCAGCACACTAATGTTAAAAATGTTCACAGGCTACACAGACACATTTATGACACATGTGTTGGATCATAAAGCATGTACATCAACTTACTCTTCTTATACCTTGTTTGACTTCAATTTCTATTTTCCTGTCTCACCCCCCTTCCCACCCCACCCCCCTTGACAATAAAGTAAAATCAATTATACATTACCGGGCTATGACCTTGAAGGATATATTTACGAGGAACCTGCTAACAATGTAGAGACCCATTCAACATGACAGGGCTGCTGCTGTATGTGTGTGTGTGTCTATTTGTGTATTACTTCTAGAAGTACTAAATGTTTTACAGTATGGTTTATTTTGCATCTGTTGCACATTACACACTCTCAATGAATAGACGTTATATGCTTGCATTTATATGTAGCAAAGCTACTACTACTTTTATGTAGTTCAGATAAAAAGGGTGTGTTTGACCATTCAGCTCTGCTACACTAACACATGTAGAGATAGATAGAGATTTAGATAGATAGTTAGATAGATAGATGATAGATAATAGATAGATATCAAATATATAGATAATGAATAGATAGCTAGATAATAAAATAGACAGATAGATAGATAGATAGATAGATAGATAGATAGATAGATAGATAGATAGATAGATTTAGTAAAAGTTTCATAATTTATAGTTTCAGAACATGTTCTTGTCCTTAAGCCTTCACTGATACTTGCACCATAAGAAGTTGCATGCAGAACAGGTAGACTTCTCACATGACTGGACACCTGCATACATGACAAGCCACAACAAACATGTGCCATCATTCCACAAGAAGGGCACACTATGACCAAGGTCGACACAATCTAACTAAAGTATAACTCAAAATTCTGATCTACGTCAACACCAAAGAAACATACATGTCCATGGACAATGACTAGCACAACTCAAGCAGACTTTGGGTGGCCTCAGCCCATGTGCTTAGCACATTAAAATGCATCATTTTACTGCAATATTAATCAACAGCTACACGCCAAGTCTGGAACGAAATGAATGATCCCTGGGAGATTTTAAAGACCAAGGTCTTTCATTTACAGGAAGCCATCAAAGCCATGAGAAGAGTACATGGTGCTTACTGCTCCCTGAGTAGCTATTTTCAGGTCTCAACACACACCTTTGTTGAGTCTTACATACATTTTCGTGTTGACGCCTAGTCAGTGTTGAGGTTTATTGTGACGGCAGATGACGGGGATAACGTTTTATCATCAAACATGACCCTTATGCCAGGTATATCTAAAAACAGTACTCTGAAGCATATAAATAGACACACATCATTTGTTAGTGGAACACAATAAAATGATCTGTTTATTGGTAAAAAAAAATATAGGACTATTCATTGACATGGCGGTAACATAATTACCTTTTCTCGATGTGATCACTGTACTCGATTCTGTAGTTCCTAAATTATTTACAGTAGAAGGCTGATATAATTTTTCCACTGAAGTGTCTCTGGGTAAATTACTGTCAGTGGGCAATGGCTTAAAAGTAGACTCTGTAAGTAAAAGTGAGGTTTCACTTTCCACAGTAACCTTAGTTTCGGTAGTAGGGACAACAAAAGGCAGGGTATATATAGATGATGGTGCCAATGTACTTGGTGCAGAGTCAGCATAGATAATAGGATCTTGGTTTATTCTATCAGGATCCAAATGAGTCGGAGAGTCATACTCAAATATTTTGTCTACAAATACCCACTTAAGGCCAGCAATGCAAAGGCAGAGACTTATCAGGCATGCCAGTATGGGAAGTATACAGATCTTTTCTGAGTTAAGACAGATTCTCAGCCTGTCTGCCTCCAGGCACACACAGCAGGTAATAGCGAGGCCTGCTATCCCCTGGGTAGTTCCATCCTCAGCTGGAGTCTCTGGCACGCTTCCTTCATCTTGAAGTTCAGTAGAGGGGGGGTCGGAGCTCTGCTCAGAGCACTGATTCTGAAAACCCTCTGCAGTATCCCCAGGCATCTTAAAGGCATCAATCTCAATCAGCTTGTCTTAGTAAAGCAGGAACTTGTATATGGTCCATTACCAGAACAACGAGTGCATACAGTAAGAAGCTCTGCTGCATGTTACATTGCAAATCGATATGAAGTCCAAGCAGAAGATCAGTGAAAGGAATATATATGTATCTGGAAATGGAAACGCTTCACGCTCATCGGTAGCTGGATCTGCATACTTGGTACTCCAGATAAGATAGTTAGGTAACCCAGTAGCCAAGGGAGAATAGCTGCGTTCTCACCTGGAGCATGTGGTGGTGGGATCTGCTTGGTAGAATACAGATGTCATGAAGTAGCAAGAGCAAGAAAGGCAGTAAGACCGGCAGTATCAGCAGCAGTAGATGAGACAGCAGTGACAGCAGCAATATCATCCTGTTGTGTTAAAGCTAGCAGTGAAAGAGGCTGAATCATTACAGAGCAGCAGGTGCCTGCTCCGCAAGCATCACTGCAAGCACTATTGTTACAGGCTGGGACTTGCTAGAAGGACAGGGTGAGCTGCTGGTTACTCCCTTTTCTCCTCTTCAGCATCCTTTCCTCTTTAGCCTTTAGATCAGGATGCTTTTCCTTATCCACTCTACTAGTCACGTACCTTATCACTTAGATTCTCCTTTCCCTTCTGACTCCTCTCCCCCACCCACTGCAGGGCTGGTCTGAATAAAATCAGTGCATCAAGCATCCCAGTACTAACAGTGACTTCCTACTTGATCCAATTAGAAGGAATGAAGGCCATCAAATCAAAGAGGAGACAGCAGGCAGCAGTTATGATCTCTCTCCTTCAGATTTTTCACCCTTCTCCTATGGTTTAGGATAGGGAAAGGCGCAGCAATCGATTATAGCAAGGCTACAAAAGGGAGGAGATGAAAATGGGTAGCTGTAGAGGCAGGACCCAGAGCCTAGCAGGTCTGATATTCGAGTCCTCCCCTGAGAGGCCCTTTTTTTCTAACTGCTATTCCTTCCAGCCTGCTGTTCTTGTAAGTTTATCCATCGGTGAAACAGCAGTGTGTGAGATTGAAATAGTACAAGCCTTAATCCAAGATTATCTTTGGTAGATAGATGCACATGTGATTATTCAAGGACCCATTGCCGGTTTTTTTTGTTTTTTTTTCTTCATTAAAAGACATATGGTTATATACCTCTCCCAGACCAACACGGTAAACCTAGACTCATAATGAGAAGGTAGGAGACAATATGCAGAAATGTCCACAAGAGATGTAACTGCAGTGAAAGGGGTTTGGAGATGGAGAATAGCTGACCTGAATAAATGTGGGCAGTGCCTGCAAGCATGCGACACATCCTTTTTGCTTAAATTCTGTAGACTAATGGAAGGTGTGGCCGTGAATTAGCAAAATCATGCTGTAGATTTGGAATATTAGACACATCTTTTGTTTCCTATTATACATATATCTTGAGCTAAAGTGGATATATACCGTATATTATTGTATTATTTTTTATTTATTTTTTAAACTACAGTGCTTAGCAAGTAGTGCTTTTGCATATAGCAACATGGTGCATAGTATGTTACTACTAATTGCCCAGTATGGTAACAAAGCTGGTGAATTGTCTTTAGTACTTTCACATTAACATTGATGACCTGGAGCCCTAATCATGTAGAGACCTTAGCAATATTTTTCATCTCCTGTCCTCTTGTGCAAGACTATAGTAATGCAGTGCATTGTGCCGAATGGCCAACTCATTTATGTGCCGGCTATCTCAATAACGTCCCATGCACATGACCATATTTTTATTCCGCGTCCGATCTGCATTTTTTGCAGATCGGATGCAGAATCATTCATTTCAATGTGAAAAAATGTGGACAGCTGTCTGCATCCATATGTCTGTTCTGCCGGCCCACAAAAAAAGATAGAACATATCCTATTCTTGTCCTATCCTTGTCCGCAAAATGGACATTTTAATAGATCGGGAAAAAAATGGCGGCATGCACATGGCCTTTTGGCGGACCGTAAAACACATAGAATTGTGTGCATGAGGGCTAAGTCTATGTCAATATATGAACAGGAAATCCTGTGCATGGTCACTGATTTGCAACCATTAAGATCAATGTTTGTTGATGCATTATCATTTCCTATATATATTATCTCTGCTGCAGCCAGAGGGCTGGTGGACATGTGCATTATGGGACAAAGAAGTGACAAAATGGGAGCACCTTCTATGGTTTTAACTGGGCAAGAGAACAAGCTGCACCACATATGCCAATTAGCACTCAGAGGGCCAATTCAGTACCCACTTACATAGTGAATATGGACTCTAAGATATGAGGGAGTAAGATATGGTCTAATGTTTACAAATGAATCTCTGGATACCGAATTACTCAAGGTATCATATTCTATAGGTCATTTGCACAGTATTCACATCTAGCACAGACACTTTAAGGGAATGCCACCCATTAACACAGCATCATGTTCCAATTAATACACCCACTTGTATTTCACACCCTTTCCACACTGAACGGAAATAGACACTGGTGTCAATTCACCCTGTAGGTAGAAAATTTCTGCACTAAACCAGTTGAATTTCAAGTAAAAACTGACAATATCTCATGAATATCAGAAGATGCAAATGTGTCGTAACTAAATTGTCCACACAACAGGGCAGATTTACTTATCCTGTATGCAACGTAAACTTAGACAGGGTGTCTAGACATGCACCAGATATATCACAGGGGCTCAGGCTGGATAATACATCTAGTGCAGGGACAGACTTTTTTCACTGACTTTGTATTAGTGATTTTGAATTAGTATTTTACACTAGAATTCTTGCAAAATTTTAGAGTAAAATATTGCCTCTTGGAGATTTTCCCACTAAACGACACCCCTTTTTCTTAATTCATGTCCCTTGGCGAGCTAGGTGCAGTAGATCTTTCAGAAATTTCACCAATTTGTGACACATTTTGGCTCAATATTTTATAAAGTCCAGGTGTACTAATTTTAATAAATGAGGGCCATTGTATTGGAGACAAGCGGAGGAATATGCTATTGAGAAAAAATACTTGATTGTATTAATTTCCTAAGTTTTTCTAAAAGAGCATTTCTACCCAAATACTTGTGGACCAGTTTGCATCTGGTCAAAGTCGGCCATCTCACACCACACATCCTGGGATATCTCCAGCCAAGAGGAAAAGTAAAGAAGGGCACCTCTGTATCCACTATGGATGTTGTTAGGTTACAATATTTTAGTAATGTTACCTGCAGTGGAAAAGCTTTGAAAAACAGAACTAATGTTAGTCAATGTAGGTAGGTGTACAGTCGTGGCCAAAAGTTTTGAGAATTACATAAATATTGGAAATTGGAAAAGTTGCTGCTTAAGTTTTTATAATAGCAATTTGCATATACTCCAGAATGTTATGAAGAGTGATCAGATGAATTACATAGTCCTTCTTTGCCATGAAAATAAATGTAATCCCAAAAAAAACCTTTCCACTGCATTTCATTGCTGTCATTAAAGGACCTGCTGAGATCATTTCAGTAATCGTCTTGTTAACTCAGGTGAGAATGTTGACGAGCACAAGGCTGGAGATCATTATGTCAGGCTGATTGGGTTAAAATGGCAGACTTGACATGTTAAAAGGAGGGTGATGCTTGAAATCATTGTTCTTCCATTGTTAACCATGGTGACCTGCAAAGAAACGCGTGCAGCCATCATTGCTTTGCATAAAAATGGCTTCACAGGCAAGGATATTGTGGCTACTAAGATTGCACCTCAATCAACAATTTATAGGATCATCAAGAACTTCAAGGAAAGAGGTTCAATTCTTGTTAAGAAGGCTTCAGGGCGTCCAAGAAAGTCTAGCAAGCGCCAGGATCATCTCCTAAAGAGGATTCAGCTGCGGGATAGGAGTGCCACCAGTGCAGAGCTTGCTCAGGAATGGCAGCAGGCAGGTGTGAGCGCATCTGCACGCACAGTGAGGCGAAGACTTTTGGAAGATGGCCTGGTGTCAAGAAGGGCAGCAAAGAAGCCACTTCTCTCCAAAAAAACATCAGGGACAGATTGATCTTCTGCAGAAAGTATGGTGAATGGACTGCTGAGGACTGGGGCAAAGTCATATTCTCCGATGAAGCCTCTTTCCGATTGTTTGGGGAATCTGGAAAAAGGCTTGTCCGAAGAAGAAAAGGTGAGCGCTACCATCAGTCCTGTGTCATGCCAACAGTAAAGCATCCTGAGACCATTCATGTGTGGGGTTGCTTCTCATCCAAGGGAGTTGGCTCACTCACAATTTTGCCCAAAAACACAGCCATGAATAAAGAATGGTACCAAAACACCCTCCAACAGCAACTTCTTCCAACAATCCAACAACAGTTTGGTGAAGAACAATGCATTTTCCAGCACGATGGAGCACCGTGCCATAAGGCAAAAGTGATAACTAAGTGGCTCGGTGACCAAAAGGTTGACATTTTGGGTCCATGGCCTGGAAACTCCCCAGATCTTAATCCCATTGAGAACTTGTGGTCAATCCTCAAGAGGCGGGTGGACAAACAAAAACCCACTAATTCTGACAAACTCCAAGAAGTGATTATGAAAGAATGGGTTGCTATCAGTCAGGAATTGGCCCAGAAGTTGATTGAGAGCATGCCCAGTCGAATTGCAGAGGTCCTGAAAAAGAAGGGCCAACACTGCAAATACTGACTCTTTGCATAAATGTCATGTAATTGTCGATAAAAGCCTTTGAAACGTATGAAGTGCGTGTAATTATATTTCACTACATCACAGAAACAACTGAAACAAAGATCTAAAAGCAGTTTAGCAGCAAACTGTGTGAAAACTAATATTTGTGTCATTCTCAAACTTTTGGCCACGACTGTAGGTCAATGTTTTATCATTGCATTTTTTAGGTAAAAAATATGTACAATGTCCTCTAGTTTTGGTCTAAACTATTTTTAACTGCATTATAGGACAACTCCAAATGAATGCATAATGTAACATCAAATTTAAGCAAATGTCCCAAAATGAATATTCCACTGCATCTAGCTCACTTAACTTGAGGTTTTCAGTTCAACAAGGGGACATGGCTAAACAACAAGGGGTGTGACCTAAGATGCAACAATAGGCAGTAATATTTTGGTGCAACATAAGCCAACTAATAGTATAAAGTTAGTAAAAGTGTTTAGCCATGCGCCAAATGTATCATCCAGCCTGAGCCTCTAAGATAAATCTGGAGTATCTTTAGATTGTCTGTCTACGCTTATACGCTGCACAATTTAGACAGTATTAGTAAATCTGCCCCATATATATAAGAAACGTGGCAATAAAAAGTCATAACCATATAGCAGACTAGTAGTAATATAGCTTTCCAGGTTACTGCATAAAAACACTTTTCAGTATTCATCTGTTTAAAATATAATAAAAATATAAAATTGTCTCTACAATAACAAGTATAGACTGATGCACAGTGCTATATTTGCTACCTGGTAAACATTTCATAGAGAGGCTGATTGCTGTCAAAAAATGATGTGCAAATTACTAAGTAGCCGGTAAGTCAGAACGTCAGCTGAGAGAGGAATAATTCTGCCGATCCAGTAAATGGAGCTGTGCGGGCATGTGAAACTGAAGTGACACATGATTGGTTAGGGTGAGTACACATCTATCACAAGAAATCTTGTATCACACATTCATCTATCAGCAATTAGCATAATACTACAAAACTGAGACCACCTTTAGCTTAGAAGGTATATCTGGAAGCCTTTGGAGAGGACGAATAACACTGTAAGCAATATACATGCACACTGTAAAACGGTGCAATACATCTACTGTAGAGGGCCTATAAACTTATGTATCAGGTTTTTCTGCAAAGGATACAACATCTGTAGACCAGAATGAAGAATTGCGTTATACCCTATCACTGTGAAAAATACCACAGGCTATTATAAATCAGAAAACACTAATATTCAAGCTGCAATTATAAAATATGTTGACTTCAGCACTATACAGAAGATGCATTTCATCCAATTTTTCTCTTAAGGCAATGAAGGAAAAATATGAAAAGTCCAATAATAAAGAATCTAGAAAATAGCATTTATACTGTCCAGAAAAAGGATAGTAAAAGAAGTTTAAACAGATTTGACTTAAAGAGATTGTGTTGTCCCTGCGTATATGCCCTAGTAGGGCAAATGGACATTCTAGAAGAGTGTTCCTTACTAAAGTCCTTGCCATAGTGGTCAGACTGAAGAATCTGAAAACAGTGGCTTCTGCTCTGAAGGACTCGGTATGATCAACTATTATATGGTCATTCAATTATTTGAAATGTTACCATGTAATACCATGTTTCTCCTGTAGTGGTGACTGCAGAATGAATGTGCAACTACCAAAATCTTCTCCTCGAAGATGACAGACAATCACCATATGTTTTAAATGCTGTACAGCAGTGATCAGCTGATCATTAGCAGGCTGTCTAAATGGGCCAATCCCTTTAAGAAAGGGAATATTATTCAGTAAGAGATATACCAATAATTACTATATGAGGTTACTACATAAAGGTCTAAACTAGTCATGTTTAACTAACTGTCTTACCCTATATGTAATATCTAATCCTTATTTTAAGATCTTCTACTATTATCCTGACGTTGAATGTCTCACACTGTCAAAGCACAATGTACAGAGTAGTCTTCGAAGCTGGTGGCCATTTTATAAAAATGAATATAGGACTGGGAATTGGATGTACTGCTGTAGACAGATTAGAAGGCACCATGTTTTAACCATGCATTATATATTCATAGTGAAACTATATTATGAACCGGAGGGTCACTTTAAAGGGAATTTCCAGTTTGGAAACCCTTTAATGATTAATGGTTTTAGCAAACAAAATTGATCCATGTAGAACCATGCTCATGAAGCCTATATTCAAGTATAGGGAGTCTCTGCAGTACCATGTACTAGGCACTCTGTGTGCCACAGTATATGGTGCTGTGTTACAGAGATATTCTTCCCTAGATACAGGGACATAACAATAGGGGAAGTGGCTGCTTTGGGGCCCAGACTCAGAAGGGGCCCACCCAGGAGGAGGACTATTTTCAGGGCCCCCTCAACAGTATTATACAATTACATTATATACAGCGACAGTATATACAGTGTAGGAAACGGTTGGAGCAGCTGCCGGGCCTGAGAGTGCGATCTTTACTAGCCACAGTAGTGGGGGTTACATGAAAAGAGGGGGTTGCGAAGAAGTTGCTGGAGGATGGGGGACCCCATTCAAAAATTTGCTGTGTGGCCCAGTCATTTCTAGTTACGCCACTGCTAGGAGCAATGCTTCTAGGGCACATTATGCTTGTGTGCATGGGACCTTACAGTCAAGGAAATGCATTATCAGCAGGTTTGTGGGCAATTCCAAAATCTCTTCTTATATTCATTTCTGTATTAATTGTTCAAATATATCAGATATAGCTTATAACTCAGTATAACTATGCAATGACTGGAAAATACTTGAATAAAATAATGTAAAATGTCACAAAAATGTCACAAAATAAGAGGTCAAGTGTAATGGTAAGACCTGACAGCAAATCTATGAGCACAACCTGCCACTGATAATTTGTCATTCTCTAATTATACTAGATAATCCAGGGTAATGTAAGACTTAAGAGATACCAGAAATAATAATTATTTCATGCTTCTTCTGCCACATTACATACTGATCATTCCTATAGCCTCTAATAAAAAAAAAAAACTATTCAGTCTGCAAGCTCATGTAGTTACAGGAAGTGGGATGCATAATTTAAATAGCTGCAGAGGCTATCTTACTTACCACTGCAGTGGCGAGATCCAGCTATTGGTAGCAGGAATCTTGCCAGTGCATTAGGAGATGGAATAGAGTAGAATTATGCCAAAAAATAGCATGGCAATAACAATTATTAATACAAAAATGCAGCTCTCCCCGGCACCACGTGCCAGCACAATGCAGTTGTCTCCAAAAGGATTCTGCAAGTCACTGCTAATACTTAAATCTCATATCTTAGAAAATACTCCTGACTCATTTTATATGAATGCTACACAGCTCGGCTAACCTGAACTATACAAGCCCTTATGGGGTCATCATAAATCCGGGGGGCTAAGCTACAGGAGTCATTTCCCATTTGTCGAGAAACACACAAATGACTAAGCATGATTCAGACTTTTACAAATCCGCAGGCTGCTTCAAAATTATAGGGGTTATCCAATCATATAAAAAGCCCCCGCATATGCCGGGCCAACCACGCTGAATATACTTACCTGGGTCACCGCTCCCTGCTCTGCTCCTGGTCCCCGCACCGCCGCTGCTGCTTTTTCCCGTGCACAGATGAAAACATCCGATGTCGGGGGTGGGGGGGAGCCGCCAATGTAAGGCGGGGACGGGGACGAGCCTCCCTAGCATCGGGTGATGCTAGGGAGACTCGTCCACATCACCGCTTGCCATTGGCTGCTCCCCCCAACACCAGATGTTTTCATCCGCACACGGGGAGAAGCAGCAGCGGCGGTGCGGGGACCAGGAGCAGAGCAGGGAGCGGTGACCCAGGTAAGTATATTCAGTGTGGGGGGCCCAGCATATTGGGGCGGGGGGGTTTATAGGATTGTATAACCCCTTTAAGGTATATCGACAAGCGGTTTCATTTGATCAGTGGCTAATACTCGGTGGCTAATAGTGGCAAAATCCTTGAGTTGCATGCATAATTGTCATGGGTTTTGCTGGAGATTTGCAAAGGATTTTATCCTATGCATTGCAAAGGGTGAACTCTGCAGTGAAAGTCCACCACATAAATGAACCTGCTGGGAATTTAAAATCCACATTGTCTGGATAAGATGTGCTAAAAATCCATCCTTTTTGCTGCAATAAGAAATAAGCTTCAAAGTTTTAAAAATCAACAGCATACCCTTAGCGGCTGTCCACACAACACTGAAACACTGAGGATTTGCAAGCACAGATGTGTGTTTTACAGTACCACAATGCTTGCAATTCATATACACTAGTCAACACAGGATAAGTGAAGGAGTAGAGAATAACTGGTAAGTACCTGGAGAAGCCATTGGGGAAACACGGTGGTCAGCCTGGCCTGCGATCGGTATTACTAGCCTGAATTTTATCATTTTGATGTAACGTGTTTATCTTACACTCTGGTTACTAGGACACTCGATTTACTAAAGTCTATCTACATAGATCATACTATTTTATGACCTACGGCAATCAACAAATATGCTATACAGACCACCATGCACACGGATATGCCATTTTGGAGCTGTATTTCCAAGTGCCAACTTGCCCTATGAAGGGCTAGCCTTCCCGCATCCTGTCTGCAGGCTACTGACCCATTCTTCCAGTACTATAGCCAACTATAGCCTGCTATAAGCATTTGCTTACAACCTCGGGGACAACCATGGGGGAATTGAGTTCCTGTGCAATTTTAGATCACACATAGCAACTGCAATTTTGCTGAAAATATGCTTGTGATTTGCTGAAATGTCTTCAGTTCCTCGCATGGGGCAAACTGAAATGAGTTGTCAAAAACAATTGTATAGAGGAAATTCTGGCAGGTTTACACATAGCAGAACTGCCACAGCAAGGTACAGTAAAATGACAATATTATAGTATCAAAGTGGACGAAATTTGATCTCATCCACATGTTGTGGAGAAAATTTCTACAAAGAAAAAAAAATCTGCAGTCAAGTCAAGTTGATGATTTCCCCTCTTACGGGTATATTTAATTGGGGAAGTCAGACTCCACAACAAACTCCAATTATTATAGATTTTGCTGCACATTACACACGAATCCACATCGAAATTCACAAGTCCAAGCCCCCCCTTCCCCCCATCCCCACACACACACTACACTCACCTTTCTTGGTGGTCCTGTGGCAGAACTTTTCTGATCCCTGAGCAGTCTCTGTATCCTAGGCACAGTGGGACCAAAGAAGTCTTGAAACAGGAGATCCAAGGGAGGTGAGTATAGCATTTTTTTCAAATTTTACATGATGAGTTGGTGCAATTTCCCTGCAGATACTTGTGGATTTGCAGCAATTTTGCTACGTGGGAACCTATAGACTACAGTACTCTGTGGTCTGCCTGACTGAATGAATTTCTCATAAGAGCCACTGTTTTACTTTATTCACTTCCTGAGCACAATGATTACAAGGTACTAGACAGAGATATGGCCATGTATAGTACATTGAACTAATTGCATTCCTCTGTTATAAAGTTCCCCCTGCCATGGCCTTCTTTTCATTCAGCCGCAGAATGAGAGATAGCATGTTTTACAGTAAAACCAATAGGTTGCTTCCACTGCCAAGTATCAGTTTCCATTTTCCCCTGCTGTCTATGTATAATGGATATCCTGGCAGGAAGAGAAGTAGCCACAAATCTGCAGGTGACTCCATCTGCACCAAGTGGTCATCAATTAAAGGCAACCTTATTAGGGAAGGCTATTCTATTGTTCAGCAGCTACTTTCAAGAAACGTTCAGCACCAGTAAGATGAACAGCACCCAGCTGACCTACACATCCTTTTACTATTAAAGGGAGAATTAGACCTTCGATCTTAAGGCATCAACTGGGATAAAGTAATATCTCACCACACTGCATG
The DNA here is from genome assembly GCF_905171765.1 of Bufo bufo. Lineage (NCBI taxonomy): Eukaryota > Metazoa > Chordata > Amphibia > Anura > Bufonidae > Bufo > Bufo bufo. The sequence goes on along the minus strand of NC_053390.1, from coordinate 513,965,200 downwards.
AGCTTACGTCCCATAAGAACAGAGGATACACTAAGGGAAATTTAAGGATGTAGGAAGTAGCAATCAATATTTCTGCTGCAAGTAAGTTACAAATCTGATTTCATCATTGAATGGGATTGCATCTCTTATTCTGTTATATTAGCAATTATCTTTGTATGTTACCAACTCTGCACCTATATGATGTGAAAAATAGAAGAAAGTTATAGCAATAAGAATGGAATTATTTTTGCACTGAAGCTAAAAGTGGTTTTCTTAGACTGTACGGCCCTAGGCTAGGTTCACACCTGAGCGTTTTACAGCGCGTTCCTACGCGCTGTAAAACGTTCAACAGGCAAAAAACAATGTTTCCCTATGGGCATGGTTCTCACCTGAGCGTTTTACAGCGCATACGAACGCGCTGTAAAACGCCCTATGCCCCAAGAAGTACAGGAGCTTCTTTGGGGCATATTGTTGCGCGTATCGTGGCAGTTTTTCATTGGAGGCCTCTGTGGTTAATCACACAAACGCGTGTACTACGCGCATTTCCAAAATACAAAAACGCCCCAAAATACGCCTCAAAAACGCCAAATAAAAACGCCTGTAAAAAGCGCTTATCGAATACGCTCAGGTGTGAACCCAGCCTAAGGGTCAGCCTTTAATGTGTGAAAAGTGGTGGTATCACCACATGGAATCAGGCTGTAACATATTTATATATGCAACTGAGCCACAGTCCATGGGTCACACCCCACTAATTACACATTGTTGGCCTAATGATAGACTAGTGATGTTTCCAGGAAAGTCAATTAAGGTTCTCATGTTTATGTTCTCATTGTCTTTGCAGACAAATATGTATAGAAATTAAGTTACATTATATTGTTGCTTTAATGTATTAATCATTCTGGGCAGACAATCATTTATTGCATTTTATTAATGAGGCAGTAATTAAAATAGTTACTGCAAACCAAGCAACTATGGCTTCCCCAGCCTTTCCTGCTTTGACTCAATCATACAGACTGCTTGTCTTGTAACCAGCAGCCGTATTTTTGTTTGCAGTGCATTAGAAGCCTTATCATCTCATTTTCCTGATTGGTTTCAGAAATGCTTGTGTCCTGTCAAGGTCACATTGTAGATGATGCTGCAGTTTGGCAAGTCTCTGGTTACTCAGCATCATCACTTCCAAGGAGCTTTGTGCTGAATAAATTATCCTTCTGTCTTGACAAAGGGCCAAAAAAATCATTTTCAGCTGTGCTAAGAACCTATCAGAAAAATAAGCTACTGGTATATAGAAATAAGCTTCTAGTATATGGAAATTGTCTTCTAAACCCATAACATCCTGGCCTCATCTCTTTCAGCCACCCTAATTGCGCTCTGCCAATGATTTATGACTAATCTCCTTCATAATCTGAACCCCCTGTTCAGGTCTCCAAGACTTCTCTTGAGCTGCATCAGTTTTCTAGAAAGTGCTCACCCGAGATAAAAAGGTTATCTCCCAAACACCACAGTTTTGGGCACAGCCTAGCATCTTTTTTAGGGTGACCTATCACATTCCCTAATCTAAATCTTCTCCATTCCTCAGAACTCCCATCATTCAACAGTATATCCTTCATCCCACAAACTGAAATGTACTTCATATCCATTTATAAACATACAGGATAATGGCTGATGACTGGACTCCAACGCTGACCAGATGTTTGAAGGTGGCACAGTGCATGTGCGAGTACTGCATACCGTCTACTTTGTAGCGCCGTTTCAGGGTAATGCAGCTTGGTCCTATTCACTAGTAGTGTTGATCACGAATATTCGAATTGCGAATTTTAATTGCGAATATTTAGAATATCGCAAAATATATTCGTAATCGCGAATATTCGATTTTGTTTTAAATACCAGTTCATGCGAATTTTCGCAATCAAGAAAATAATACCAGGAGATCATGAATTCGCGAATTCTCGAATATATGGCGAATATTCGCCCGAATATTCGCGAAATATCGCGAATTCGAATATTGCCCCTGCCGCTCATCACTATTCACTAGAATGAAGCTGCAATATCCTGCACTACCACTCCTAAGCATGCACATGGATGGACAGATGTAAATAAAGGAGAAGTCATAGGATTTGCATGAGCACCATGGCACCTTCAAACAGAGAGTCAGTATCCCAACTATATGATACTATCTTCAGGATTCTGAACACAGAAAACCCCTTAAAAAATTTTTAGAATGTAAGGTTTATACATTAGCTGGTGTTGCAAAAATTGCTGAGTATTCACTTTCCTTCCCCAAACATGTTTGATTTTTGCATCTAATTTACATCTTCAGATAGATAATAGCAAACATGAATGGCCTTATGTAGTATTTCATTAGCTGAAAGCCATGTATTTTGTACTAAAGAGTAGTGATGAGTGGCATTTTATGTTCTTGAAATAAGGTCCTGAGATGTGAATGACTAACCTCTCCAATGAAGTTTTTACTCATGGGTGCTCATCATTCTCTGTTGAGAACAAATAGGCAACAGAAAAATACGATGCAAGTCCAAATTTAACACAATGTCCTACTCTTCAAATGACAAACAAGGCATCTGAGAATACATAGTAACGTAGACAAAGTGGACAAAAACAGTCAATGATTTAACAGTAACATGATCAATGCAGAAATGATCATTTGGTCTATATGTAGCACTATATGTAGCGCCGATCCATTTGACCAGCACGGAAATGTAAGAATGCCAGGATAATTCAGTCCAGTTAAAACAACATGCACTGGCATGTTAATAAAACCGCTATAGGACCCAAGAGATGGCAACTTCAGTTCAGACGACTGAAACTTCTAATATAATATGTGGGGATATTCTAACCAAGCTATCAACCTATCTGTTTGTCTGTCTAGAAAAATAAAAAGCAAGACTCAAACTCAGCAGAAGATGAAAAAAGTAAGGTGTTTTATTCACCCATACATGATTTCATCTCAACTCAATTGAGCCATTTTTAAGCCCGAAGCTTGAAAATCACTTGACACAGATTAGCTAAAGTGTTGCACACATGTATAGTTGAATAAAGGACCTTACTTTTTTCATCTTCTGCTGAGTTTGAGTGCTGCTTTTCTGCTTTTTCTATTATTGTGACACATAGTCAGTGTCTTATGACACCATTCCTATATGGTGCTGCTTCGTCCCTTTTCTTATCTATCTCACTATAATATAATGAATGTTTATGTAGATCTGTAGAATATTGTTTTCTCACTCCCCTTCCCTTCATTGAAATTCCCAACTATATGTTGGTTGAACTTGATGCACTTATATCTTTTTTTTCAACCGTACTATGTAATTAATGAAAAAAAATGTGTGCAGTATTTATTTTAAGTGTATATACAGTTATATTATAAAATCATCTGATCTATTACGTTTATATTTTAGTAATAGTGTGTTATTTTAATTCCTATAGAAGACTGAAGTCCAATTTATCAGTAGATTTTCTCGGGTCAATTTGGTAAGCCAAAGAAAAATGACTTTGTCTATCTTCTGCTAGTTTCTGAATCACACCGGAAGACAAATCAATAAAAGCTCTATGTGGTAATGATGCGCAGCCTCAGTGAACTGTATTAGATATTGCACATTTATGAAAAGGAAAAGAAGGAGATACATAATAAGATGAAAGAAACTGAGCTGAAGGTCATGTGACAATTTGATTTGCTATAAATTATTTTTGATCATTTTTTGTTTGGGTGTTCATCAATTTTACTTTAACTAAAGGAACTTTAAAAAGTGCAGATTAGAAGGACGATAGTTTTTCAGTTTTTGCTTTCTACCAAATTTAAGGATATTCACACCAGAGTGATATGTGCATGGGAGCTGTACGGAGACACATGGAGACCTGCTGTACTACTGAGTCGTAGGCATTCCATTTACCGTTGTATGGTTCCTCTGTAGCAATCCATAAAGAATCCAGCAGAAAAAGCCTCTAAAAGCCTCAGATTGAGATCAGAGGCATTCAGAGATACAGTAGAGTCCCATAAAAGTCACAAGTACATTTTACATGCTGCACATGATTTATTTTGGAGACTAGTGGGTTCTGGCTGGTGATGAACTCTACTGCTTCCACGCAATTCTAACATTTTTTTGAAGAGTTACTTAGTAACATTTACAACTGTAAATGACTATCATTGAATTATTTCATGTTTGGACAATTTATAGTTTTATGTTACTGAACAACTACGGTAGTTTTAAATTGAGAACTTATTGTATTCAAAAGCCTATATGCCCCCCTGTATATGGGTGCAAGGCACCCGCATGCAGTAAAATTTGCATCGTTATTAACACACATAGGTGCTTTTTTTTATTGCTTGGGTGTAGGAGTGGATTACCATTTTTGCATAACGACATTTACCATGTATCCCTTTAACCACTCAAATTAATCACTGTGCATAGGGATTTTAGTGATCAAAAACAAATTTTTCTAGTTACTATGGGAGTCACGACTTCACAAACTGCCAACACAAATTCATGTCAGTGCAGCAAAGGGACATGTAGCCAACATGAATTCCCATGCAGTGGTTGAAAAACTATTAGAAGAGCAAAAGTATTTGTATTACTGGTGTTATGCAAAAATCTATATATTAGGCCTATGTCCTAAAATGGAAGGTACTTTACACTTTCAGCCATGTATACAGTTTATAATATAGTAATTAAGCATGTAGTAATTTTCAATATACTTGCACAATTGTACAGCATTAAAATTATGTCCATTACATCTACTGTACTATGGTGCCAGTTGTTTACTATAACAATATATAAAAATGTGATGACTACATACTGTGTATTCAGTACTTTATATAAATCTCTAGGTTAAACTGTGTGTAATGTCAGTCTGACTGGTCTTTGTGCAAGGATCTGTGACATCACAAAAATGGCTGGTGATGTCAGTCAAAGGGAATATCCTACACAAATTATGGAGCTGACAAAAATAACACTAACACTCCATTCGCATAGGGGACTTGGGGACCCCTTGTTCTCTGGATCACAGTGGAAACCATCAGTTGGACCCTGTGCAATCCATTATTTATCAGAATTTCTGTTGAATAGGTGACAAGTAACTTTTTGTGGGATAACCCTTTTAATGCGAGGAACTCAGCTCAATGCTCTCAATTCTGATATGCACCTTCTGCGTTTTAAAAAGCGCATGGGTGACTGGGGTAAGATAACAAGAGTTCACATTAGCATTTTACACCCTTCAAAATGTTTCTCAGAGAGGATGGGCTTCCACATGGCGGCCTTTATGGGGCTGACACAACCCTAACCACCCATGGCAGCCAATAGCAGCACAAATTTGAAGGAAAACCATGAGATGTCAAGGTTGTGGCCACCATATTGTGGCTACTCTGTGGAAATGTAGCCTTACAGAGATAATCTTAGTTTCAAAGGGGAATCCACAATTAGTGAGTATTTTCTGTATGGGGGAGTAGAGAGGAGTGTTGTCACCAGTAGCTTCCAGGCTGCACTGGTTAGGTGTAATCTTTACAGGCTTGCTAGTTTATAATTCATATATTGTTAACATCTAATTATAGGAAGTAGGAGTATGTATTTTACCAGCAGTTAGTTAAAACCTACATAATATGATTATATTTATTTTGAGAACCTGTAAAATATTTGGACTAGACCAAATCCAAATTTAAATTATATATTGCACAATACAGAAGAAGTAAGGAGGACACATTAAGTTAGATGTCCTATTAAATAAAAGGTCCTGCATGTGTTTAATGTCAACAGTTGGTAAAAAAAATATATGTAATGCGTAAGGTTAACTGCCTACATATTATTCATGATGTAAAACAAGTTTCTGTTTCTTTGACCTTACAGGAATGTGGTGAATGTAAGAAGCTATGTGAAACACACTTCACATAAATGAATATAATTCAAAAGCCATTCCACCACAAGGGACTTTGATCACTTCTCTAAAGTGTGAATGACTTAATGTTTCATGTACCTATTACTGTAGCATGGTGCAGATTTACTGACTGGTTATACAGCAGTTTGGGTTTCACTTTAGAACCTCTTTTGATCCAGCAGTGTTTGACTCTGATATAATGTAGATCCCCAGATGTGATGTGACCTGTGGTGGTTTTCATAGTTCATGCGTAATTCAATTATAGGGGAATGTTTTCACTTGTACAACACATAAATCTAAATGATTAAACATAGGAAATATTTCACTACAAGCATGTACACTACACTAATACAAACATGAGCTACATAGTTGATATGCTGAGGTCATGATAGTCAACTGGAGAACCACTCAATTATGAATTTGAATGAAAATGGGCTATACTATTGAAATACTAGAAAAATTCAATGCATTTTTAGGTGTGGAAGGGCGGCACTGATAGGAGTAAGTTTAATTATTAAGTATATAATGGTCTGTTAATGAGACACTTGCTAACCAGAGCTGTACTGGAAAACCTATGGAAGTGACAACTAAAGATAACGTGTCAAAAACATTTTTTAAACTAACTATCTATCATGAATTATGTATAGAACAAGTTCTCAATGGCAAAAATTCTTGCAGGCTTCATGGCTACCATTTAAAACTGCAAAGAAGGGCTTTTTCAAAAGTTTTTTTGGGACCTAAACATTATTGGGCTATAAGTTGAATTAGTTAAGCTCCAAACCACCAAAGCCCCCACTCATTAGCTGAATGATTATCTTAATAAATTATGAATAAGTCTTAATAAAATAAGTGTAGAAAGTTCCTTACGTATTGTAACATTCACTCTCTTGGTGTCGTTCCCCAGTTGGTTTGACACAGTGCATTTATATTCTCCAGCATCATCTTTTGTTGTTTGTGGAATTTGGAGTTCAGAAGACTTTCTAAGGAATCAACAATATTGCATTAAGTAATAGCCTCATGAAACATCTACTACAACATAAATTAAATAATATCTGGTAAATGTGGGAAACATTATTTTTTTTCTTTTTTAGCCCTTGCTAACAAAATAATAGCTTTGATGTCATTGTTTGCGGTGGGAAACATTACTAGTACTTTACTTCATGCTCATAGTGAACAACCAATCTCATGTTGTATATGGTCTGTAGAATTGTAAAAACAAGAGCCTACCATAAGATATATTTTAGTGTGTTCTAAATTACTATAATCTCATATAACAGACAATTACACATAGCCTCCAAAAATTCTACAACTCTACAGGCCACCAATAACCAACAACTGTTTATCAAACATGTAATTCAAATGTCCTGTGAAGTATTCTCAATGGCTTTCAGTATCACTGGAGTTCACCATGTCATTTGTCTTTCCATGTGCAACATTAGAGTAGGCCATTTTGGTGGTTGCCTTTGTAAAATATAAAGCTGACCATACACATTAGACAGAAGTTTGTTCATGATTAAACAGCAGTTGAACAAGAAATCATCTGGTGCACACTCATTTTGTAGTCATGGCCACACACATTTTAGTCCATGTTGGCCACTACAGTTAATCAATCTGGTCATACATATTCAATGAAACAGGGTGGTGGAAAAATTCCCTTTCTGGGAATGTTCTTTCTTTGAATTAAATAATTTTTGCCTGACTACCAGATGAAAATATTATACATGGCCAACTTATTTTCAGACAATAATGGTCTATCATCAGTCAGTTAAAGCAACTGTTTGTTGTTATATTTCAACCGACAAACATTCATTTTGGTTAAAATTGTCCATTTTGATCAACTTTACACTAATGTGTATGGCCACCTTTACCAAAGTGAGTCTGCAATTATGAACAAATTCAGATTAGAAAGGTGCAAACAATCAGTATCAGACTAAAGAGCATTTGACCAACTAAAGGAAATGATCCGGACCTTCTGCCCTTCAGCTGAACAGTTCCACTTTAGCTCTCCAGTTATTACTGGGCATTAAATGGATTTCTGCAATATGACATAACCCAAATAGTAATAACATCCAAAGCAAATTATCTTCTTCACTTTTCAGGCTCAGATGGGATGGGTCTTCTGCTAAACCTTGTAGACCCCATTGTGGTCTGATTCCATTGCTGTCAGAAATTGTCCTACTTATAGACTTGTGGGTTTTACCCTGAACACAGTATCATCTTACAGCAATATCAAGGGTTAACAATATCTATGCCTTACAAAGGTAAATTGTATGCCTAGTAAATTATCTCTACAGAATGTGATTTTACCCTACATTACTTAGCACTTATCCACCTCACTTCATTATCACTCTATTCTGTGCCAACACTGGGCAGTACAGTAGACTCTGCTAACTATGTATATCAATGTACCAAAGAGAAACTTACTTTTTCTTCCGTATTTTGATGTTGGTTGGTTTGGTGTCTCCTTTATTTTTCCCCCCAATTTCTTTATCTTCTTTGAACCACTTAAATTTCAGATTGGGCTGTTCTGACTCAACTTCACACTTAAGAGTCAATTTACTACCCACTTTTACTTTTTTATTTTCCATCTCCTTTAGTTTCGGTGGTGCAGCTGTGGAGAAAAAAAAAACTTAATGAATATCTTGAACAGTGATGAGTTAACCATGACACCAAAGCATAAATGAGACTATAGATGAAAAATCTACTGTATTTTAAGAGAAAAGTACAACCTACAGTTGAATCTCTCACCAGATGCCGCTATAGCCAACACGAGTGGTCACGTCGGGTATTTTACAAACAGCTTGATTATGCACAAGGCCCAGATTGTCTGAGCTTACTTTGTTCTGATGTAAGTCTCATGAAAGACAATAAAACCTGAGGTTATATTCCTGGGGAAAAGCTTTTCATGCCAAAATTCAGCACTATACTGTAACACTGCTGCTTTGGGTGTCAAGATTAAAAGCAGCCAGCTGGATTTAGGCAAATTCTACACGTGCCTCAATTCTTAAACATAAAATTCAACGTTAAGTCCCATTTAACATTTGCACGAGTGAAAAAGGCATTTTGCTATGAAATAAATAATCCTACAATAATCCTATGGTAATATTACTTGAAAGGGCCTTGTGAATATCTACTGTTTGTGTTCCCTTATTAGACATAGTTCATAGACCTCCCATAATGACTTATCTGTGCCTTATGTTATCACAGAGCCGTTTTGTTTTACATCTGCAGTCTGTAATACTCTAAATTGGTGTTATTCTATTAGCTATTTGAATTAAAGGAGAAAGAATGAAGACAGCCACAGCTTGTTGTGATCTGCTTAGTTCAGAGACAGACAGGAGATAAAAAAAAGTCTTAGTCATAAACCTTACTAATTCAAACTGATTCATATTCTTGTAAGGAAGTGCTGTCTCAGGGGAAAAGAGGGTTTAATAAAGCAAGTATTCTGCTTGCAGTAAATTGTGTGTGATATTAATGCATGATAGATAGATGGATAGATAGATAGATAGATAGATAGATAGATAGATAGATAGATAGATAGATAGATATGAGATAGATAGATAGATATGAGATAGATAGATAGATAGATATGAGATAAATAGAAGATAGATAGATAGATAGATAGTAGATAGATGTAGATAGATAGTAGATAGATGTAGATAGATAGATAGATAGATAGATAGATAGATAGATAGATAGATAGATAGATAGATTATAAAATTGATAACTGATAGTTAATGGATTAAATAGTAGATAGATAGATAGATAGATAGATAGATATAAGACAGATAAATATATATATATATATTATGGGAACTAAAACTATTAGGTGGGGTATGTGTACATGCCCTGAGGAACTATTGCTAGATTCTATAATACAGTCAATGGAATTATTATTGTCACTTTCTTATTCTAAAAAGTTACGCCCTAATTACAGAAAGGAATTTCATCCATGTAGGATTATCAAAAAGAAAAGAAAAAAACCTTCTAGTACTAGTACTGTACTGTAGTACTACCTTAAATGTGTACGGGGATAGTGTAAATATAGCTAAAGTACATATAAAAGGTATAAAGGGAACCTGTTACCACGATCATCCTGCCCTAACTACAGGTAGCATGACTTAAAGATAGATCAAGTAATCACGATCAGCTACATTCAACTCGAAAGTGCATTTTGATCCAGTGTTAAGGCTATGGGGTAAATTTATCAAGCACTGCACTTACTTCAAAAAATGGCAATAGAGGTCTTTTGTGACTTTTTAGAATCACTTTCACAAACATTTTGTGACTTTTTGCATCTTACACTACTAGCTTTGAAAGGTAGGTGGGAAAGTGGGTGTGGTTAGCTATGTTATTCAGCTTCACTCCAGATTCCCCAAAGTTGCAAAAAAAAGTCACAAACTCACTCCAGTAGGGTGTGGGGTATTAAAAAACTGGGGTAACATTTCTAGACAGAAGTATTAGGTTTAAAGATGCTCCAAATTTATCAAACAAAGTGCCACATTTAATACATTTAGAGCAGACATTAACCAACGCAGACTTAAGCAATACTGACTTCAAATATTCCCCTCATGATAAATTCCCCCATATGTTTTCTCTAAAACACAGAAGAGCATTAGAGATAAATCTTTGGCCTGTGCCTAAGTCATGATCTTCATAGATAACAGGTTCCCTTTAATTTCTGAGATATTTAAGGTTTTCTAGATAGTGTTTACGGTGATTTCATAAAACCTTGGCTCCATAAGACAACAGAATATGCTGCTACAATGCAAATAAAAAAATTAAAAAAACTGGTTTAGCTCTGCCTAATTCACCTAATATTACACCATGAAAAATTTGGTATTCACCAAATTTGGTATTCACCAAATTAAACCATCTATATAAAGCTTTATATTTTGAGATCTCATATTTCAGTTTTTCCATGATTTATCACTTAACAAAAGGTTAACATTTGGAGTCACTTGAACTATCAAACCTTATACCACCTTCAACATCTGAGTCCTTCTGAACTATGTTGCGATAACGCAAATGCTAAATCGGCATAGCTCACTAGCACACCACATGGTTAGACATGGTATTTCAGGTAAGGCATATGTTACTTGACCTAGTATGATGAAGGAAGCAATGTGGTAAATGACAAATATAAGCATACTTGAAAATGTAATAGAGACGCAGGTATGAAAAAGAACCATCTAGGGGTAAAGGAAAGGTATTTCCTTCAGTATTTAACAGACATACATTCAATGGTGGGGGATTAGTTCAAATATCGCAAATTATTCTTTATAGGGACCTACATAGAGATTTCAAGGCTCCGAGCACATGATATTAAACAGCATATTCTATGAGAAAAATGCAAAATCCTTGACAATCACTAGGGTAAAATTAAGCATATTATGTTTTTCATCAAAAATTCTCTTGCAAAAAAGTACTCTAAAGCAGCTGTCTCTTTCTTTTGACTACGTTCATGCTTTTAACTACATTTGTGCAAAGCAGGACTTGTTTCCATGCTGTGCTGCAGGCGCTGAAAAGTCATTGTCAGTCCTCCTGGTTTGCGTGAGACAACCTAACAATACTAGCTACATAAAAAGCGTAGATCTGGTGTGACAGTCACTCACTGTACATAGGATGTCTGGACTATAGCTATATTTTCTAATAGGATCTACAGTATGTCACCCTGACACCTAAACACAGCTGACACACAGTAGCAATATAAAGAGTGAGGGTACGTCCACATTTACCAGAATAGCTGTAGATTTTTCTTCCAGATTTCCATACAGAAAACCTGCAGCAGAAAACAGTACTGGAAAGGGCGGGTTCACATCAGCGTTATGAATTTTGTCATTGTTTTCCATTAGAACATGGTTATAATGGAAAATAACACCATTTGTAAGACGGAATTCCAAACGGAAACCTTAAGAGGCATTCTGTTTTGATCCATCATAATAGAGGTCTATGGGAAAGCAGAACGATCCGTCTGGTTTCCGTTATCCAGGATTGAAAAGAAAGTCCTGTCGATGTTGATGGATGAGATTTCTACGAGTGCCGCATTGTCTTCAAACAGCTGATTGGCAGGGTTGCAGTGAGAGGGGCCCCAGCTGATCCGAAAATTTGTCATTCATATGGGAAACTGGACAAACCCTTAAAAGAGTTTAATATTGCTGACCTATTCTCGGGCAAGGTCACCAATATCAGATTGGTGGGGGGTCTGACTCCCGACACCCCTGCTGATCAGCCGATTGAAGGTGCCGTGGTGAGCGCCGCAGCCTCTTCCTGGACCAGTGAGGTTCATCAGTCACATGATCTAAACTTTCAAGTGAATGTGGCTGAGCTGCAATACCAAGCACAGTCGCCATCCAATGGAGCACCGCGGCCTTGACAAACAGCTGATTGGCGGGAGATGTCAGGTGTCGGACCCCCACGGATCAGATATTAATGACCTTCTCTAAAGACTGGTCATCAATATTAAAGACCCTGAAAACTCATTTAACCTTCAAGTGAAATAGCTGCATGCACTAACAAGACAGTCCAGACAGAGTGAGCAATTATGAACAAGTACATACAAAAGTCTGTGAAAGGAATGCAGCTTTAATTAAAAATCACATTTAAAGAAAAATATTAATCTAGATAATTTTTTTTTTGTTCAGCACAATAATTCAATGTTGATGTGCTGCCAGTTCGGAAATTGCTTCATGTCTGGCAATGTCCCTTTCTAATATCTACCATCTTCCAGTCCAGACTGTTGCTGCACAGGTCATCTCCTGCCCTTGTGACCTCCTAAGTATGACTGAATGCACGATACTACACAAAACTTTTGTTGGTAGTATTGTATAATGATTACTTATCTTCCACATTCTTTTCACTCTTTTCCTGAGAGGCCCCCTCCCCAAGTTATCTCAGACATAACACAGACAAAAAAAGTCGTGTTTATTAATCATTAGCAGGAAAATGGTTTTAGATGCCTTGTGTGCACTGCTACCCGCTTGGATGGTAAATAAGGAAGTAATGGCTTATTGGTTTCTTGCGTGTTTTCTTTATTAAGATCAGTGTCCTAAATCAATTAAAATGATCTTCCTGGATGCTTGCCCTAGATAAAAGGGTAAGTGTTTAGAGGTATTGATTCTCTGCTTGTATTAAATGGAGGCACAGATGATATATTACTAAAGCTCAGCTACTTTTCATTTGATGTCCTACTTTTGCAACTACATTTGCTAGGATGACAAATAAAAAATAAAAAATCTTCTTTATCTTCAAAAACCTGGAAGCCAGATTAGGCCTTCAAGAGTCTTCTTAGCGCTTCCAGCTAGCTCAGAGCATCTCTGAATTTATTCTACGCTAGCTATATATCACTCACAGATGACAAATGCATATTTACACAATGACAGTGATGTGATTTATAGGGTGAAATCTGTATACAATCACACATGATATATTGCGTCTTTTATAATATTACTCATCAATAGTTCTTTTTGATTTCAGTTAAAAATACATATGGCAAATATACAAATTCCCCTTCAAAACTACATAGATATTCTACTGTCTGTAAAATTTACAATAATGCAACTACAATAACTATCCATTACTAGTATTGGACCCACGACTAGAAACAAATATTCTCTGTTAAATGCATGAATGGTTTCTTTGATTACTTCAGTGGTTGATGAAATTTATCACCAGGACAGGCTTTTTTTAAATTAAATAAATAGCATATGCATATTTTCTAGGGCATATGCTTAGTCCATGCTGCACGGGGTAGCCATAGTATGTTCAGAGGTAGAGGCCAAAACTGTTTTTGGTGCCTCTGTGTCAAATATTACCAGCGACAGGCTGGCCATGGAACTGGTGGGCCGATGCCCATGGAGCAGCCTGAGACTTCCTCACGACTGCAATCGAAGTAATGGTCTGATGGTCCCACAGTTAATTAATTCTAAAAGCTTCAAGAGCTCATGTATTTGTGCTTTCCGGACTCCAACAGTTTTGCCATCCTGAGGCAACTGAAGTAGGAGAACAGAACGTGGCAGCTAGCACTGGCTACCACAGTGGGGCAAATTCTTCAAGGTACTTTGTACTACTGAGGCATTATTTTGTGCAGCACTGTGGTATTTGGCTCTGCTGGGACAGGATATTGTGCTGAAATGTTGTAGTTGGTTCTGCTGGGGCAGGATATTGTGCTGAAATGTGGTAGTCGGTTCTGCTGGGGCAGTATTTTGTGTTGCAATATGGTATTGTTGGCCCTGCCTACTTGTGTGGATCCTACCTTCTGTCAATTAGGACCCTCCTGCAACATGGGTCCACTTTTATTTTTTTCCAGGGCCAATTTAAGTTCTCAGTCTGCCCCCGAATATTACAGAACGATCTAGATAAGATGGCAGCATGGGCAAGAATGCAGCAGAAGAATTTTAATGTTGATAAAGGTAAATTAATGCACGTAGGCCACAGCAATCACATGGATGCATATACATTGAATGGAATAAGACTGGGGACAACAGAACAAGAGAAGGACTTGGGTACTCTGGTTACAAGCAGTAGTACTCAATGTCAGGCAGCAGCTGCAAAATCAAATAAGATTTTAGGGTGCATAAAAAGAGAAATAAAAGGCCACATGCCGAATATGGGATTCAGTTTTGGGCTTCACATGGTGTAAAGTATATAGGAGAGCTAAAAAGAGTTCAGAGGCAGATTACTAAATTACCAAATAGGATGGAAGGCATTTCTTATAATGAGAGGTTTAAAAATTGGGCTTGTTCAGTTTGGAGGACATTGCAGAGGTGATCTCATTTAGATGTACAAATACATGTATAATCAGTACAAAGGGCTTGCATATGATCATTCCAAGGACTTTACAAAGGAGCAGGGACATTTTTTGCATGTGGAGAAAAGGCAAATCAAACATCAGTACAAGAAAGGATTCTTTGCAGTTAGAGCAGTCAATGTGTGGAATGCCTGGTCCCAAGAAGTAGTAATGGCAGATACTATGTCACCATTTAAAAAAGACTAGATACTTATCTCACAGCAAATGGCATTTATGGTTCTAATTAATCTAAGAATGAATGTTGTATAATTCAGCAACAAAGGCTAAACTTGATGGACATATGTCTTTTTTAAACCTATTTAGCTACATACCTTGTACTATATATCCTTCTTGGACAGGGATAGACACCAGTATTATAAATAGCACATGATAGATTGGACGTTGCATTGATTAATTGGTTTTGAAATGTGAATAGAAGACTTAAAGTGGCCATCCACCTTTATGGCCAAGAGCTATTCCTCCAGACTCACCCATAAACATGTATGTTTTCTCAATAGAGTGTGCATGTGTTCTCAATAAGAAGATGGAAATAAGCCAATAAGACATTTTGGTCAATTGTATGATCCCAACTTTGTGGGAACAGTTTGAGGACGGCCCTTTTCTGTTCCAACATGACTGTGCCCCAGTGCACAAAGCAATGTCAATAAAGGCATGGCTGGGTGAGTTTAGTCTGTAAGAACTTAACTGACCTGCATAGAGCCCGGGCCTCAACCCCATCAAAAACCTTTGGGATGAACTAGAATGGAGACTGTGAGACAGGCCATCTAACCCAACATCAGTGCCTGGCCTCAAAAATGCTCTTCTGGATGAAAGGACAACAATTCCCACAGACACACTCCAGAATCCAGAACTATAGAAAGCCTTCCCAGAAGAGTGGAAGTAGTTTTAGCTCCAAAGGGGAGACCAACTCCATACTAATGCTATGGATTTACAATGGGATGATATAAAAGCTCTCATATACAGTAGGTGGAATGTGTAGATGGCCTAATACTTTTGTCCATGTACTGTATTAGATGGCTGGCCAGGTCTTCTGAAATCAGCAGATCCACCCAACATGAGTGAAATGTGTGTGCCCAGCTTTACAGTTACATGTATATTCTCCCTTCTTGATACAAAGCACTTAAAGGGGTTGTTCAAGATAGACCATCAAAATAGAAATCCCAGACAACCCCTTTAAAAATATAATAATAACAACAATAATAATAATAACAATAGGAATGAAAGACAAAACGGGCAGACACAATACTCAGGTAAAAGAAAGCCAAGGTTTGAATCCTTTAAAACACAAGAATGTAAAAAATATTGCTTACACCCTGTATCATAGAATCAAAAGCAACAAAATATTTTTTTATCTACCGAAGGAAAGCAGTAATTATCATTATTTTGACATTGTGTCCTCCCATCAAAATGTTGCTTCATATTCAAATCCTATTCATCAGTGACTACTTTTTGCTACCAACCTTCACTTTCCATTTGTAAATAGCCATCCACGCTGCCAAACACAGTGTTGCATTTCAACCAAATTACTGCACCAATGAATTTCATGTTTTTTAGAAATCCCACAATTTCACATTTTACTTTATTCTTTAAAATTGATTTATTTCTTATCTATTACAAGCCACTGTTATATGACTTGCATGGAAAAACAGTGGAGTTAAGGCATAGAGCTTTCATCCACAAAGTGGCAGTGTTGTTCTGCAGCATGAGTCTAAGACAGGTCATTGAGAATATAAAAAGATGACATGGGATGATTATAAGCCACATTTAATGGGATGACCGAAAACAACTGTTTTCATATATTCCATACATTTATATATATTTTATATTTTAACTTATTGTACATTAGGCTGGACTTTCAGGGAAAAGTGAACACCGATCATGCTACATCACTGACATGCTATTTGTCTAGATGGTCATGTGTTCCAGTCATCTATACTATAAAAATCATACTCTACTCACCCTAATCCAATAGCTTATCAGAGAGACAAACAATTGGTAGCCATGTTTATGGACATATTATCATAATATCATACATGGTACCGTAGGCATCTGGATTTAGATTAGATCATTCTGATTTGCAAACCCCAAAGGGCCCTCAAAAATGTTGATAGGTTACAGTATTTAAGCTTTATACAGGCCAACTAGAAAAATCATAATCCAACTAGCAGAAAGTGAAGTATTATGGTGGTTTTCCAGGTTCCTGATATTGATGGTCTATCGTCAGGATAGGCCATCAATATCCGATCAGTGGAGGTCCAACACCTGGCACCCCACCAATCACATGTTTCCTGCAGCCTTTGGCACAGAAACTATCACTTTAAATGGAGCCAGAAGCACAGCTCCATTCAAAGTGTAGCGACCCTACTCCAGCTCATCTCTCATTTACTTGACTCCCATCGTTCTGGCTTTGCACTGCGTCTCTGCAAAGCCTGAACCTTGATGGAAAATACAGTGATTAAGGTAAGCATATAAGAGTGGAAAAAGGAGTCAAGATGATAGACAGGCACATAAACTAAACCAGGTAGACATAGATTAAAACGTTGCTGAAGTCCTTCTTTAAAGGGGTATTCCAATCTTAGACAATGGGGCATATCGCTGGGACCTGCACCTATATCGAGAACGGAGCAGGGAGCGATGTGGCTGGAGGACCCCAGATTTCCCAGGGTCCGTCCACCACTAAGCGCTAAACCCCGCCTCTCCTATAGAAGTGAACGGGAGCGTGCTGCGCATGCGCGGCCCATGCTCCCATTCATTTCTATGGGGCAGACGGCAATAGCTCGGCTATTTTCGGCGGCCCCATAAAAAATGAATGGAGGGCGGCTGCGCATGCGCAGTGCGCTCTCCTTTACTTTCGGGGCTCCGTTCCCGATATAGGTGCAGGTCCCAGCACCTATAAGACAATGGGAGCATATCCTAGCGATATGCCCCCTTTGTCTGAGATGAGAAAACCCCTTTAAATATATTGATAGACGATAGATATAGGTAGGTATGAGATAGCAAAAGATAGATATTAGAGAGAGAGATACACTGTATCTATCTATCTATATATATATATATATATGTATAAATATATATATATATGTACAGTATATTAGGTCTCGTTTTACTGTCTGCAAAAGCCAGATTTCCATGGGCCCCACTGTCGAAATGCCTAGTTTTGTCCACAAAATGGACAAGAATAGGACATGTGCAGACATGCAGACATACGGCCATGGACAGCACACATTTTTTGTGACCAAATTGAAATAAATGGGTCCGCATCCCCTCCGCAAAAAATGCAGATCGAATGCAGAAAAAAAATATGGTTATGTACATGAGGCCTTATACAGAAAGTTGGCCATTGAGAAGCCTCTTGTGTGCGCCTGGTAAACAGAAAACATAACCTACACATGTGTTTTATTATGATGTTTTATAGCTTTTTACTGTTCAAAGTGCATGCTTATTAGATTTGTGATGGTTGCTTTCCTCAATTATACCAAGCTTGATGTTTAAAAAATGCCTATTAAAACAAGGCTTTAATCAATGTTGGAAATAATCCTGATATGCACAGCTCGAAAGCACATGAAAAGCCAACCCCAAGTATACCGGACACTACTAGTCAATTATCCACTGGTTCCTCTCACTCACAGCAGAGAAGTTAAGAAATCACTCCCATATGGATTCAAGCAGAGAAAACGGAAAAACCCTGTGGCGAATGTTGTGAAAGGCCATATTGGTCTAAAGACTGAGGACCCCTCATACATGTGGCATATTTAAACTAATTGTGTAATTATGCCAAAAGTCATAGAATATGATGCAGTACGTAATCAAGTCCGATCCACTCCAATGAGCTGAGCTCTTTGATGCACCATGTGTCAATCATGGATGGATATAAACAGCATCAGCATCATATACTGTATGTTTAGTGGCAGCGAAACAAAATGGTAAAGGTGAAGCTCGGATTTCAGTTTCCTGAAGCAGCTTTCACCTTGAAATTGATCTAAATGGATTAAAAACTGATGACAAATTGACCTTTTCAGTCACACGCTAACTTCTATGATAAAAATGAACCAATATAGATTGTGTAGAAGTAACTAAAGACTTTCAGGTCAGTACTAGCTACAGTACCAGACAAAGCCAATGGACTAGTGTGGTACTGTTTCTGTGGACGACCCCTTAAGGCTATGTTCAAACCTTGCATTTGGCTCGGCTAAATGTGTCTGTGTATGCTATGGGGAAAGTGTAAAAAGCTGCTGCCAGATGCTTCTAACGGTGGGTTATCTCCTGGCAGAACAAAAGGATTGGACAAAAATATTTATTTTGCCCGATCCTTGTCTCCGCCAACATCATCTGTTGAGGCACAGTTGGAAGCTCTCGGTGGGTTTGACCAACAAAAGAAGAATGTTCATGGCCATTGTAAGACATCCCCTTATTGCTACACTGTAGAAACCATACTGTTACAGTAAATAAAGGGTGTAAAAAGACAGTTCCTAAAGCTATCATGGAGATACTAGTTGCTGTTAGTCTACCATACAATTCAGGGGGAAAGTCAATATCTACTAATCTCCAGGAAGAATACATTTCCAGTTTATTACAATTTTCTAGCATCAAAGGGTGAACAAAGAAATCTGCATTTTTTTTCTCACGTCATAATAACATCATTGACGTTCTGCTCCCTTAACAAACATTTGAAAGGATCATACAGCACACTTCTCGGCTGGTTTGTTCTCATTCACAGGGAAGATCGACTAATCTCTCTCAAACAGAAAGCTTTATCCTGCTGCATGTTTCCCCGAAATAAAGTACGAGATTACCTGGTTGAACTCCTGTGTTAGGACCGTGCGATGCTGAGAAACTCTGTGGGAAGGACAGAACACACTTTCTTCTAATGGCAAACTGTCATTTTGAAAATATAATCCAATCAGCAGGCAGCATGTTATAGAGCAGGAGGAGATGAGCAGATTACTATACAATTTCAACTGTATTTTATTCAGTAATTCTCTACTCATTCTGAGATTAGGAGTCAAGTGGGCGGTCCTATTCAGTGATTCTCTATTCATTCTGAGATTAGGAGTCAAGTGGGCGGTCCTATTCAGTGATTCTCTATTCATTCTGAGATTAGGAGTCAAGTGGGCGGTCCTATTCAGTGATTCTCTATTCATTCTGAGATTAGGAGTCAAGTGGGCGGTCCTATTCAGTGATTTTCTATTCATTCCGAGATTAGGAGTCAAGTAGGCGTTCCTAATCAGTGATCGACAGCTATTATGTATAGTCATGCAGGATTATGACTGCTAAGCTCAGAAAGAGCACAGACATAAATGAATAAAAGTTGTACTGGAACTATTTAAACTATATATTACTCCTCCTGCTATATACCATGCTGCCTGCAGATTGGACCTTTTTAGTGTTACAGGTTTGCTTTAGCTTTTTAGCTTTCATGCAGAATCTAGTGGTGGCAAAAAAAGTCTCATTTTTTACAAAGCTCCAAAAGTTTGCAGGCTTTTGCCTGTTTACTCTGTGCTTGCCACTTTTTGTTAAAAGTGGGTGGGGCATGGATGGAATGGGCAGGGAGAGATTTAAAAGGGTTTTCTGGAAGCACAATATTGATATCCTATCCTCAGGATTTCATCAATATCTGGTCAGTGGGGATACAACTCCTGACACCCCCACTAATCGACTGTTTAAATGTGACAAGTATATCACTATACGTTGAATAGCAACTGTGCTTGGTATTGCAGTCTAGGCCTTAGACCACTTACTGATCAGATATTGATGACCAATCCTATGGATAAGCTATCAATATTGAACTCCTGGAAAATACCTTTAACATGTACTGGCGCAAATTACAATTGAAATCTATAACGCGTCCTAATTGGTCTAGATTTAACTTTGTGGTGGTGAACAGATCTCTGAAGATGCAACAAAATTATTAAGAGGACTGTGTCTTGATAAATTGCCCCACATGGTGGCGCATTATCAGTGCCCTCATTAGCCCCATATACAGTGTCAGCCAAAGAATACCTACATTATCAGTGGGCATATTGATCACCACTAGAGATGGCCTTGCGGTTCGCCCAGCGGTCGTTTCGCTGCAAACTTTGCGCGTTCGCGATTTGCCGAACATGCGAACCCATGGTGTTATCCACCACCACCATATTCTTTTGCATTGCGCCCAACTTTGACCCATGACACACACATCAGGTGGGACAGGAAAGCCAATTGAGACGTTTCAGCACATGGACACACCCCTACCCTATAACAGAACCCGATCTGGCAGCCATTTTACATTCTGTGTTTTGCCAGTGTAGGGAGAGGTTAATTTGTGGAGCAGGGACAGACTCTTAGGGACACCAAACGCTAGCTAATAGGGCCACAAAAGTCCTTTTAAGGACTGGTATAGGCGTGCTATCGATAGGTGTGATATACTGAGGGGTGTGATATACTTATAATATACTTTCTAACATAGAAAGTATATTATAGTGCATTTGTATTGTGCTGCAGTTGTGTGCGGTTCTGCTGCGACACCGCAGCTATACAGAGGGACAAACGCTATTGAAGTAACTAATTGCAACTGGTGTGATATACCTGTTGCCCCAAAAAAACTGATAGACGGGTGTAATATACCTATAATATACTAACATAGAAAGTATATAGTGCATTTGTATTGTGCAGCAGTTGTGTGCGGTTCTCCTGCGATACCACAGGTATATAGAGGGACAAGTGCTATTGGAACAACTATTTGCAACGGGTGTGATATACCTGTTGCCCCCCAAAAAACTGATTGAGGGGTGCAATATACATGCTTCCAAAAAATACTGATTAAGGGGTTTGATATACCTGCTTCTACAAAATACTGATTGAGGGGTGCGATATACCTGCTTCCACAAAATACTGATTAAGGGATTCTATATATCTGCTTCCACCGAATACTGATTGAGGCCGGCAAGATACCTGCTTCCAGAAAATACTGATTGAGTGGTGCGATATACCTGCTTTCACCAAATATTCATTAAGGGGTTCTATATACCTGCTTCCACAAAATACTGATTAAGGGAATTGATATACCTGCTTCCACCAAATATTGATTGAGGCCTGCGATACACCTGCTTCCACAAAATACTAATTAAGGGTTTTGATAAACCTGCTTCCACAAAATACTGATTAAGGGGTTTGATATACCTGCTTCCACAAAATACAGATTAAGGGGTGCGATATTCCTGCTTCCACCAAATATTGATTAAGGGGTTCTATATACCTGCTTCCACAAAATACCGATTGAGGGGTTCTATATACCTGTTTCCACAAAATACTGATTGAGGGGTGCAATATAACTGCTTCCACCAAATTTTGATTAAGGGGTTCTATATACCTGCTTCCACAAAATAGTGATTGAGGATTTCTAATACTGTTTAAATGTTCCGCAGTTCTAGTTTTTAGGTTGTGAGTACTACATGTTATGTACTTGTATGTTGTATTCATTGCACTCAGTTTTTAATCTTTTTTTGTTATGTTCTGAGACATAATAAAGGTTTTTTGGATTATTTTTCCGAACTAATCAACATGTGACCAGCCCTGTGTTCGAACACCATATATGTATGGAGTTTAGTTGATTGACTTCAATGGGTCCACGATCATGTTATTGCATGAATGATCTTCCATGAAAAAAATGAGTATCCAGCTTTGCTTCTGCAAGGCCCATGAACTT